>NW_027644068.1:0-4995 GCF_032717465.1 Coenobita brevimanus
GAAACAGTTGCACAGGTATTCATTGACAGTGTGATCTGTAGGTTCACCACACCAACGGTGCTAATAAGCAACAATGGCGGTGAATTTAACTGAATTTTTGCAAGAAATATGTAAACAATACAATATAAACAAGGTTAATATATCGACATACCATCCAGCTTCCAATGGACTGGTGGAAAGGCAGAATAAAAAAATATCAGATATACTACGGCACATTCTCAATGAAAATTACGCAGACTGGGATGACTGGATCCCCAGTGTTGAAGCAACACTCAATTGCGCAATTAATAAATCAATAGGAGATACACCTCATTTCATCATTTACGGGTCAGACAAACGTCTCCCTTACGAGACGTTAGAAGGCAAGCAGATTCCCATATATAATTATGACGATTATCCTAAACTTCGCTTAGGCGAATTTCAAGAAATACACACAAAGGTAAAGAAACAATTAACGATGTCCAAGGAAGAAATGACAGAATCATTTAATAAGAAGGCAAAAGAATCAAACATCAGAATAGGTGATATCGTCTACAGCCTCACTCACACTAGAAGCAACAAACTGTCACCGAAATTTGAAGGTCCATACAGGATTATCAAGAGAAGAGCCAATAAGGTAGTGATTAATTCACTATTGAGTGACGAAGAAAAAGAAATACATATTGATTACTTAGAAAAGATCTCAAGAAATTTAGCTTGCAACTGTAAAACACCGGAGACGACCGAAAACCTTAGTACACACGGTGAAAATAAGCCTGAAACGATTAACACATATCTCAACAAATTGCGGTCGCATACCAAACAAACATAAGTGCAACCAATAAAGCTCTCACCATTACAAGGCATTTGCATGACATAGGAATCGATTTAGACTCCTTTTATAGGTAATAGGGTTAAACAGGTCAAGATATCTGTAGTTATCATCATCACTATCATCACCCTTAGCATAACTTGCTAACAACAGTTGTTCTTTCAGTAGGTAAAGATGAGGCGAATAATTCCATGGATCATGTTCTTGTTGATATCAAGATCACCTCACTTACATCCTGAACATGTAGTCCGACAAGGGTGCCTGATCTCCCCAACAGCCTCAACGGCAATAGTACAGGATATAATAAGTACAGAAATTAGTTTGGACGTACTGCAAGACATACCAATAACGTTACAGAAAATATCAGGACCACTTAGAACTCTGGAAGCGGTATTAACACACCCTTCTTCAAATGATCACCCCACAAAGGAAGTTGCCGAATTAATTCAATTAACTGACTGGAAGCCAGAACAGGCTAAGCACGTAATGACCACCATGATCCAGGACATCCCAACAGCAGGGAGCAACACACTTTGGGCAGGAAACGACATCACAAATACACGTAACAGACGCGGTTTGTTCGACCTAGGTGGAGCGATTTTAGGCAACACATTTGGACTAGCTACATAAAATGATCTAAAGGAAATAAAAAAAACAATTTTAACAAAATTGCACAAATTCTCTCATACCAACATAAGTTGGCTGATACACAGAACACCTTAATGCTGACGATTGTAAAGAACCTAAGGAAGGCAGAAGCATCAACTCTAGGAATTGTGGAGGAAGTAAATGCACTAGAAGGTAACAATACACTATTGCAACACCTCTCTGTGATCATAGAACATAATGACATAATAATACCTCAGTTAGACAATACTAGAGCTCAGTATCAATCTTTCATGAAAGGAATTGTTAATGCTGGTAACGGAAGGATCACCATTAATTTACCACCCATTCAGAACCTCCGGCAAATACTTAGTCAAGGCACATATAAGCACGGTTTGAAACCTTTGTTTGAAGAAAGAACTCTGATGTTATATTATCCATATTTGGAAGCAACACTCACAACAACATCAATAGTAGTTCATGTACCGTTTGTAACAGATAATTTTTTCACAGTCTATCAAATATACCCTTTTCCTTCTAAGTCACCATCAACATCAAAACAGAAGTCATCATGGTCTCCAAGACAAAGGACGCCGTCACTTTCACTAGTGAAACAACAATTGAACACAAATGTCGCACATCATTTCATGCATTTCACCTTTGTCCTGCGTTCATCTTCACGTTTCAGCCATGTGAAATGGCTATCATAAAAGATCCTGACATCCCTCATCATTGTAACTTCACATTTGCTCCAGATAAACACATCCATCATCAAAGCATAGGACATTCACAGTTCTTCTACTTCACTCAAAATACATCAGTTTTTGTGACTTGCCCAGACACACCTCCAGCCCATACATCAGCATCTGGTTTATACATCTCACCAGATTACTGTGCAGTTCTGACACCTACATTATCCACCTTGCCCACTAAAAACCATTATGCCATTCTCAGCCACACAAAAGTACTTCCAGCCATTACATAGGATGAACTTAAATATAAGTGCACACATTCAGTTGACTTCACCCAAGTATGAAACCATGCAACTAATAAATCAGATAATACAACCTTGGGAAGAATACAGTAGGATTATGTTTAACCCATGTTATGTATACAGCCCAGCTCCAGTCATCTGTGTAATTTTCTCCATCATATTTGCTGTATTAATTTTGGCCATGCACAGAACGCAAGCAAGGATTGCTAACCTGGAATCAGTGTTTAAAAACTGTTCTGTACAAGTGAGACAAACTGAATAAATATTGCATCATCTAAAGCCTTGTCTCATCACTACCCCTGTCTTGGTTAAAGCTCAGATAGAACAACCATTCATTCTCACCACCGATGCCAATAATACCCATGTTGGCAGAGTCCTGAGTCAGATTCAATCGGACGGAACTAACAAACTGGTTGGGTATTTCTCTAAAAGGTGAACCCCTGTGAGACTCGATATTCAGCGACATATAAAGAGGCACTAGCTGTAGTTCTTGCGTGACATAATTTCAATAATTATTATCTGTGGGGTGCTCGTTTCACTGTAATAACTAACCACCAACCTCTCAATAGTATATTCAAACGGAAGACTAAATCGCCTCGAACTGATGGATACTAGAAATGCGAGAATATAATTATAACATTCAGTATCTCAAAGGTAAGAACAACTTTGTAGTGGACCAGCTGTCACGCCCAGTTTGAGTAGTAGTCCGTCCACCTGAAGCCATCTGGCCCGAGTTAGATCAAGAACAAATGAAGGCCCGACAAAGAGACGAACCCGTGTGGGATGAACTAGCGCGATATCTTGAGGGTGGAGCAGTCCTGACGAAATGACTGCCCAAGGCTACTTTAGATTAGTTTGCTCCCGTAGATGAAGTTCTATTTTTTGTGAAGGAGAAAGCAGATGGAAGCCTGCATTACAATCTCACAGTCCTCGTGTGCTATTATACAAGTGCTCCAAAATGCACATGGATTGTCAAGACATCTTGGGCAAAAGAAAACTATCAAGAAGGCAGAGGAGTTATACTATTGGCAGAATCTCAAGGTTCATGTATGTGAATATGTTGGAAAGTGCATTACTTGTCAAAGATTCAAAGGGGACACTGGACTGCAGCAACAGTGGAAAGAACTACCTCCAGTGAATAACCCATTGGAGAGGATTGGAATAGATCTAACTGAAATGGTTGCTGGAATCCAGGGTTACCGTTATGTCCTTACAGTAATAGATCATTGCAGTTACTTTGTTAGGGTCTTCCCCTAAAGACCAAAAACTCTACAAACATAACAAACTTTGGCAATAAGTGGCTGATTATGGATCACCTCAGGATATTGTCCTGGATAACAGGCGAATTCACCAGTAGAGACTTCCACAAATTCTGCCAGCAACATCAAATTATTTTATACTACACAACCCCTTACCATCCTCAAGGCAAGGGTATAACAGAGAGGACGCACCATACCCTCAAATCGGTCCTCTCTGTCTAATGTCGAGGACACCCCTTTCGTTGGCCCCATCTGCTTCAACTATGTCAGATTGCCATGAATCAAGCTATTCACACTTCAGTGAGACAGCAGCCATACTTCACGTTCTTCTCCCGCCATCCTCCCAGACTGGTGAATACACGACTTCCCTCAATCAATGGCAAAGAAGACAAGTTGGTCACTACGCACACTCTCATCAGGGAAATTCACCGGAAGATGGCACGCCGGTACCGAGACGTGGCAGATAGGAGCAGGAAGAATGAGACTGTCGGTGTGAGAAGCTTGGTGTGGGTCAAAAAGGAAATAGTGGTGCCAGGTACATGTCGGAAGTTAAATGTGAAGTGGGATGATCCCTATCGTGTAGTGGAAATGTTCGACAGCAGTGTATATATAGTGGAGAATGTCTTTACTGGAAAACGAATACAGAGAGCTGCAGAGCACGTGAAACCTTATCATGGTAGTGAAGAGTGGCTGTTGGAACCCCTAGAAATTGCCTTTACACCTGAACCGGTAGATGAACAATTACAGCCCCATGAAAGACGGCCTCCTCACCGACTCACTGAGGAATGTTGATAAGTCTGTGAGGGCTAAAGAGTGTAACGGTTTATGGAATGGATAACGAAGTGTGTGCAGGTCGGACTGGCTGACAATTGACTGCAAAGTGCTATAGTTTCAGGGAGAGAGAAAGAGGTTGAGATGGGCTTAGCCCAGTTCAGTGGAGATACTACGAGAACTTGACTTCGAGGGGCCGAGCGTGCCTACCCCTCACATTACAGTTGATACGGCCGAGAATGTGGTCGCGACTTTAGGACCTGTCAAGCGCTCATCAGTTACTAGGTGGAAGGTTGGAAACGAAAGTACTGAATGGAAGTAGTGTGAGTGAGACTGAGTGACTGCAAGTGTGAATGGGAAGCGCCCCTGTGACGACCTTGGCAATGAGAGTACGAGTCCACCCAGCTAGGTGACTATGCCATTACTTAGGCAGGAGGTTAAGTGGGGTTTCTCTTCTCCCCTGGATATATTTTTCCTTGTTAATTCATTAGTGACGTGAAGCGACCCCCTGGGGTATGCAGTGTATTATGTGGACCAGTAGGTGCCACTTATCG
>NW_027644069.1:0-26973 GCF_032717465.1 Coenobita brevimanus
ACTATTACTGCTACTACTAATACTGTTACTACAACTACTCATTACTGTACTACCACTATTTTTACTTAGAACTACAACTACTACTACTACTACTACTACTATTATTATTATTATTATTATTATTATTATTATTATTATTATTAGTTATCATCATCATTATTATTGTTATTACCTCATCATGCTTCCCTCCTCTTTTTCTACTCTGATGGTTCTGTATTGGCTATTTCTTCTACTGATAAAGTAGATTTCTTCACTCAGCCTTTATCCTCCAATTCCATCCTTAGACGATTCCAGTGCTGTTTCTCCATCACTTCCCCCTCTGACTTCCTCATGGCTGACATTAAAATTTCTTGAGCTGATGTATTTTCAAAGCCATCACAGGCCTCAATACTAACAAGGCATATGTGGGCCTGATAGAATCCTCTCCTGTTGTTCTCAAGAACTGTGCTTCTGTGCTTACACCCTGCCTCAGGTAAACTCTTTCTGCCTTTGTCTATCAATCTTGTACCTTTCCTTCTTGCTGAAAGTTTGCTCTCATTCAGCCAGTCCCAAAGAAGGGCGACCATTCCCAACCCTCTAACTATCGTCCAATTGCTTTAACATCCTGTGTCTCAAAAAGTTTTCGAGTCAAACTTTTAATAAAAATTTTTAAAGCATCTTTCTTACCACAACCTTTCTTTCTGATCGTCAGTATGGGATCCGTCAGGGATCGCTGCACTGGCGATCTCCTCACCTACCTTTCAGACTCCTGGTCATCTTTCCTTTCGGGACTTTTGGCGTGAAAGCTTTGCCATTGCTCTTGACATCTCAAAGGCTTTCGATCGAGTCTGGCATAAATCTTTAATTTCCAAACTGCCCTCTTACGATTTCGTTCCTTCTATCTGGTGCCATCATCTATAGCTTTCTTTTCTGTCGTTCTATAGCTGCTGTTGTAGACGGCCATCGTTCTTCTCCTAGATCTATCAACAGTGGTGTTCCTCAGGGCTCTGTCCTATCACCAACTCTCTTCCTTTTATTCATCAATGTCCTTCTAAGCTGTATATCTAATCCTATTCACTGTAAGCAGATGATTCCACCCTTCACCTTTCCATTCGGTTCCCCCAACGTCCATCTCCAGCAGTTACTTCCAGCAAACAAGGGATGAGGCTATGGCACACCTAATGTCTGACTTGGCTCGTATCTCTGACGGGTAAAAAATAATCTGGTTGTTTTTAATGCATCAAAGCCTCTGTTCTTACACCTATCGAACCCTACAGAATCTTCCAAGCAGGTGTACCGACTAATGTTTAATAATATTCAGCTTAATCCTGCAACATCCTTGAACATGCTTTAGGGTTTCATTCGCTCGGGGACTTATCTTGGAAAGATCATATTACATCTCTTGTAAAATCTGCTTCCAAGAGATTAGGTGTGCTAAGCTGACTCCAAGTTCCTTCTTTACCTCTGCACAATTGTTGACTCTATACACGGGTCTTATCCGCCCCTGAGTGGAGTACAACTTTGCATGGTGTGGGGAGGCTCCCCTACATACAGCTCTTTTCAATAGGGTGGAGTCAAAGGCTTTTTGTCTCATTAACTCTCCTCCTCTTACTGGCTCCCTTCAACCTCTGTCTCTTCGCCACACTTTGTTGCATCTTTATCTCTTTTCTATCAAGCTGCTGCAATGGTCACTACTCCTCTGAACTGTCTGCTTGCATTCCTCCATCTCTACGTGTAGCAAATCCGCATAGCAGCAAACTCTTATCCCTTTTCTGTCTAACACTCTAATGCAAGAGTTAACCATAACTCCCAGTCCTTCATTTATGCAACAGGTCAACTCCGGAACTGTCTCCCTCTCGTCTGTATTTCCTGCCTTCTATGTGGATCTCCAGTCTTTCAAACACGGTGTCCAGGCATCTCGAAATCGATCGGATCTTGAATTTGGTTGTTTCTTGTGTTTTGTTTTTTTCTTGGACGGAACAGTTATTGCAGGCTCGTTGCCTTTGGTTCCTTCTGCCTAGCTTAAAAAAAAATGATGGGGTGCCCATCATCCACTCACTCTGATGTAGGGATGACATATGGTCTCTACAATGTAGTGGCAAGCCAAATGAGTTTCCCGCACCCAAGAAACCATTTACAACGATGGTGGTATCCATATAACTGGGGTTCTTGGCCGGGCTGAGGGGAGCACAGTAGCTCAGTGTGGTAGGGTGTCGGGCTAGTAATCGTGAGGCTGTGAGTTCGCGCCCGCCCTGGTGACTGCTGTGCTGGAAGGGGTTGCAGCCTTCTGATGACTCCTAGCAGGGCTATATGATCTGATGAGGTTTAGCTTGGGGATTAAATCCCCCCTCTTGGCTGGGTTGAATGTCCCCCCGATTCGCCTATCTAAAATCACTTAATCATGGCAAATGTTTTGGAGAGCCTAGGAGAGCCCAATACCTGCTCAGGGTCCCAATCAAATGGGCAGGCAGATTCGTGGGTGGCCATGGCGTGGAACGTGAGAAGTATGGAATGAGGACAGCAAGAGAGTGGAAGGGGTGAATGTGTTCAAAAGGACAAGATATACCGTGATGGCACTGTGTGAAACAAAAAAAGAAAAGGGTGTGAAATGGAGGAGTGAGGGTGTGAAATGTGTAAGATCTGGCATGAATGTGCGAGGAAGATGCAAGGAAGAAGTTGCTTTGTTGAAGAATGAGGTGTGCGGGCAGACTGAAATGAGAGATTTACAAATGTCAGCAGCGAGATGTATGTATGTGAAGTTCAAGTTTGAGAAGGTGAATTTGGACCTGTGATTGTAACGTATACATCGTGTAATGACAGGAGTGAAAGACAGATTTCGGAATGGGCTGGATGAAGCAGTGGGAGAAATGCCCAAGAGCTATTAAGTGATCGTAATGGGCAATATGAATGGGAAGCGTCAACACTGGTCCTGAGGATGACATAATTGGTTGTAATGGAGTCCCAGAAGCTAAATGATAATGCAAAGCAAACTGAAGTTGATATGTGTCAGGAAAGGAGGTTGTTGCATTTGTAACTCAATTAAAAAACAAAGATGCACATATACAGTATATACATGGTATGGAGGGAACTGGGATCATGCTGCAAGAAGCTCTGACTGATTACGTGCTCGTATGGAGGTCGACGCTGGGAATGGTTGCTGATACGAGAGCCATGAGAGGATCGATGCTGTGGAGGTCTGTCAGGATCATATGATTGTTGAATGAAAGATCAAGCCGAGAGGAGTGAGATGGACCAGGAGAAAGAGGAGCTATCAGGGAGAAAGACTGAAAGTTGGAGAAGCTGGGGATCAAAGAAATGGCAGATGAATACAGGGTCTAAGTAGGGGAAGAGTTAGAATAAGTGAACTGGAATTAAAATGGATCTGGACAGCCTATGATAATGCATATAGGGATTGTTTATTAGGAATGCTAAAGCAGCATGTGGTGGCAAGAGTAACAATGCAGAAGAAGATAGGTACGACTTGGTGAGACGAAGAGATTAAGAGGGAAGTGGAGAAAAAGTGAAGATGAAGTGGCTAGATTCGTTACAGGACAGGGGTTCAGTTGAAATGAGAACTGAATATACTGATGAGCAAGAAGACATGCGATGAGGCTAGTGAAGAGGAAGAAGGAGGTAAATGATGATCTAGGAAGAAAATGAATGCAAATTATTCTGAAAATTGGAAGTTATTCTGGAAAGAGGTGCGGAAATGTGGAAGTGACAGCAGAAAGAAATCTGAGTTTCAAGGATGTAAGTGGTAGATTATTATCCCATGGGGATGAAGTAAGGACCACATGGAAAGTAAATATTATAAAAGTCTTATGAATTGGAATTGATAAGACCAGAGCGGCTGTATATATGATTGGTTTTGGGGGTGGGCAGAGAAGCTGACTGCTGTGCCAGGGAAACGTGACACTCGCACACTTGAAGAACACTGTTAAGTGACTGAAAAATGAGAAAGCAGCTGGGGTTGATGGAGGTGCATCCAGAGATGATTAAGGCTAATGGAGAGAGCGGGAATGAAGTGCTTGTTGGAGATATGTGAAAAGGCATGGATGAGTGAAACTGCCAGCAGAGTGGAAAAAGGCTGTGATTGTACCCTTGTACAAAAATATAGAGCAAAGTGAGAGCAAGAATTTCGTGGCATAAGTTTATTGCGTGTGGTAGTAGGAAGGTATGTGGAAGAATTATTATAGAAGTAAGAGAAGTCTCAGATGTCCTAGTGAATGATAAACAGGGTGGCTTTAGGAGTGGTAAAGGATGTGTAGATCAAATATTAAGGCTTGTGGAAGGAACATAAGGCAAGTTTATGGCATTCATGGATCTGGAAAAAGCATAGGACAAAGTAAACAGACAAGGATTGTGGAAGGTTCTCCGGCACATGTTCAGTGTAGATGGTAAGCTGCTGCTAGGTGCTGTCAAGGGTTTTTATAACGGCAGTGAAACATATATATGGTGTAAATGGGCATCTAAGTGAATGGTGCACGATTGGTGTGGGTATACGACAAGGTTGTGTGATGTTCCCATGGTTGTTCAGTATATATATAAATTGGGTGATGAGAAGAAAAACACGAGTATTCGAGAGAAAGGGATGGCGTTGGTGATGAATGGTAATGGATGGAATATCTCAAATTTGTTGTATGCTGATGATGCAGTACTGCTTTCAAGTACCGGACAAGAACTTTGGTAGGCTAGTGCAGAGTTTTGCTGATATCTATGAGTCGTGCCTTGGACAATAAGTGGTACAAAATGATGAAAGTGATGGTTACTGAGAGAGAAGGAGAATCCCAGTGTGATGTTACAGTGAATGGAGAGAGACTGGAATTGGTGAGAGGTTCAAATACCTGGGGACAGTGATAGAAAAGAAGAGAAAAATGTGCAAAACAAAGTGGGAAGTAGCTGGCGCAATGGATGTCTTGATAAGAAACAGAGGCTTGAGTGTTGCAGCTGCACGAGGGCTTACATGATGGAGTGTTAGTGCCAACTTTTAACACATGGATGTGAGACTATGGTGTGGGATGAAAATGAAAAGTCAAAAGTGAGACATTGGAGTTGGGACCACTGGAGGAATGTATGTGGAGCACAGAGAGTGAGACAGGGATACGAAATAATGTGGTTCCTGGAGAGATGTGGAGTGAGGAAGTCTGTGGACACCAGAATCGAAGAGAGTGTTCTGAGATGGTATGGTCATGTGGAGAGAATGGATAGCAATAGAGTGGTGAAAAAGGAATATCTGAGCGAATTTGAAGGCGGGAGGAGGCGAGGTAGGGCCAAGGGAGAAGGTGGAGGGATGTGGTGGATGTGTGAGGAGGAGAGGTCTGGAAGTTTCGGTGAGGCTAGGGAACTGACAAGAGATCAGAGCTGGCTGGATGAATATTGTGAGGAGAAGCGCATGATCAAGGATTTGATCATGACAGCTGTCCGGATTGATTCTATCGGATACGTTTCTGCGAAGCTACAGAACATGGTGAATGTTTCTAAGTGTATCAGTGGACAGAGCCAGGATTCTCCGGGCTGGATGCAGTGAAAGATCTGGAAGCGTGGCCCATTGGATTGGGCAAGTTTGGGCTGTCTGGACGTTGCTCACCCTACCCCTAGGGTGGGAAAAAAGATTCGGATGATGATGATGGTTATTATTATTATTATTATTATTCCGTTACGTTTCTTCTGTGATTTTCATCGTACGTCTTGAGGATGCACAGCACCATCATCCTATATTACAATGCACCCAGTTTCATTGACTCCTTGATCTACTTTACTAGGTAACACTTCCAAGAATGTCCTAAAATCACAAATTTCAGCCTCAACTTACCCGACACTTACCATAGTTACAGGAATATGGAAAGAAATCCCGGGATATATAAATTATTTTCTAAACATTTGCATGGAAAAGATCTTGAGTCATTCATGGCATGACATTTCTCGACGCCCCACTTTCAACACCATTAAATTGATCTTCCATAGAGAGGGAAAAAAAAAACTATACATGCGGCACTTCTTGGCCCTACAAGTTTTGTTCTGGTGCTGGAACAGGTTTTTAGTGTTTTTGGTGGAAAGCTGGGTCGACGGTTTTTGAGTCAAAAATGCCAAAAAAAAAGTACAGCAACATTCTCACGGGTGGAGATCAGTGCAACTATCTCTGACAGTTACAGTCTTCTAAGTTAATATTATCATCATCATGAGATCAGTAACTGACAGTTACATTCTTCTAGTTAATATTATTATCATCATCATCATCATCATCATCATTATTAATATTAATATTATTATTATTATTATTATTATTGATGTTGTTGTTGTAGTTATTCCAGCACTTTTTCCTCTCTGATGTTCTTCATAGATACTAGGGATGTACAACACCAAGACACTGTCACAGTTACAAAGTTTCAGTGGCTTTTGACTTACTTGTCATGGGTACGTGTTTAAATATGTCCAAAAATCATGAATTGTTAATCTAAGTTTACTCCAAAATCTGTTACAGATAGATAAACATGGAAGGGAATCCCGTGATAGAATGATTTTCAATATTTTTTGTATTAAAAAAAATGATGGAGCATTCGTGCATGACATTACAATATATTTCGTACACCCTTTTCATTTTGCTCTTCCATAAAGGAGAAAAACAAAAACACGGTAAGGCACTTTTCGGTGCGACACGTTTGTCTGATCCTGACATAGGCTTGTTTACTTTTTGGATGCAGTTTATTCAACGGTTTCTGAGCTATTATATATATATATATATATATATATATATATATATATATATATATATATATATATACAGTGCCTGTCAGCAATTTTCTCGGAGGTGGAGATCATAAATGTTTCTGACAGTTACATTCTTTTTAGATATTATTATAATTATTATTATTATTATTATTATTATTATTACATAACTGTCCATCTGTGAATTTCATCATACTTACTGAGGATATACAGCAGCATGACTATTTCGGGTTGACCCAGATTTAATGACGTTAACCCAATTCTACGTATTGGTGCAGAAAGGTCCAAAAAATCTTAATCATTTCCGACCAAAATTTACTCCAAAACTATTCCGTATACATGGACATGGAAGGAAAACTGGATATTATTTTTCAAATATTTGTACTGAAATTCTTTTTTAGGTCATTCAAGCATGGCATTAAGACACTACGGACACCCTAGTTTTCAACATTTTTCAATTGCTCTTCCATACAGAAATAAATAAATGAGGCACTTCTTGGCCTAAGAAGTTTGGTTTGGTCCTGGACCTGGATATATATATTTTTCGGTGGCAGTTTGACCATCGTTTTGTTAGTGAAAAAAATAATAAGTTCAGTAATATTTACCTCTGCCTGGACGGAGTCCGACAAGGTCACTGTTTCATAGATGTAGGGAGCAGTAACTGCTTTTGGCAGTTACATCGTTCTAGTTGATCCTCACCTGTTAACACTGGTGGAGATCCTTATATCTATCAGTATTTTTATTATTATTGATTATCCACCTATTACCATAGGTGGAGATCATTGTATGTGGTTATTATTATTATTATTATTATTATTGATTATTATTCCATCTAACTTTTCCTCACCGATTTTCATCACACTTATTGGCGAGGATCTGCTAAAAGCACCGGCCCTATTACACTGACTTGGTTTCAGTGATTTTACTCGATTATCAAAAAAAAAAAAAAAAGAAAAGGCTGCACAACTGCTAGGGTCATATGCCATCGGGCAGCAAGGTAAAAGACGCTCCCCCGGCAAAAAAACTCATACAAAAACAAGAGATATCCCCATGTAGGAAATTAATAATTAATTAAATATCAGTTACGTATAGAAATGGTAGGAAACCCGCCTCCTGAAGAGAAAAGCCGAAAACATGAGTGAAATAGTCAATGGTCCTCCAAGCTACTCACAAGACAGTAGGCACCATCCACGACCCCCAGACAGCAAATGACGGTCGGATGAGGGGAACAAGGCTATCATCCACAATACGGACTGAGTCCCATCACACATCAGGAACTCCGTGAGTAAGCCCTGAGTGTCCAATGCAAAGCAGGGACAACAAACATCTCCAATCGCCAAGGCGTATGGGGGAGAGAATCCTCGGCACAACTACCCTATGATATATTTCCTGTATTATGGAGGGAACAGCTCCCACTGTCTCTGGCCAACAAATACGAATCGCATACTTCCAAGGAAGGCGTCATATCGGAAGCGGGAAGTGGGTAGTTGGTATGGAGCCGTCGCGTGAAGATACAGCTTTAGCTAATGTATCTGACCTTCTGCATTGCTCCCACACCAACATGCGCGGGAACCCTACAAACCTGGACAAGCTTACCATGCCCTGTATCAGAAAAAGCCAAAATGGCTTTTATAGAAACACAAAAATCGTACAAAAGCTCTCTCATTGTTAGAATCTGTCGAAAAGCTGAAACGGCAGCAGTCAGTTCTGCAGTAAAAACAGAGGATTCTGGAGGCGTTGGTATTATTGGCACTAGTATACGAGGATATCTCGAATCACAATGTGCAGCATGTAGCATCTGCTGGAGGCATACACAGCCTCTCACCAGGAATGTCAATCCACATAATGTATGTCCACAATCTTGTTGTCCCAAACCATCAAGAGTTTCTTAACACATGATGTATCTCAAACAATCTCCTTTTAGTCCAGACAATACAACAATTTCATGATACGAGCAGGTTAACCAGACTGAGTCAGTTACCCGACGTCATGGACACTAACCATGGAAACCTACCAGAGACTACATCCCCATCGAGCTGTATATACAGTATTCTCAGATTTCGGACGGGCATAGACAAAGAGAGCCCGAGAATACGATCGAGGACAGAAGGCAGAAGAAAGAGTCAGCTAGGAGATTTGCCGTCACGCTTCATTACACTGTTAATCACATCTAGATATAACTGTTTACAATAAAATCCAACACCCAAGAGTGCTTTATAACTCATCTTACGATACACAGAGGGGGAAGATGAGAAAGAGGGAGACCTACCTATTCACTCTACTCAACAACGCACCATTTTACTAGCAGCGGCCCACCTTACACTCCACTGACGATAGAGGAAGCCATTAATCTACGATACACCTACAATTTTTCCATCTTATCTAACCAATGAGCTACTTTTGTCGATATTAGCGGCAGTGGTGAACAACGGTAAATTACGATAAACTACATTCATCGATATTGCTGACAGCAGCAAGTTCGAGCCATATGCCTCGCGACTTTATACTGTGCTTTGACGATCTACAATTACAATTACAACCAACCTTCATATCTCTACGTCTATCTACGGCAACGCCATCAGTATTGGTAGCGAAAACAGCCGACTACATTCAATCTGGTGCCTTCATACAATCACAAGCAACAAAAAATAAAATAAAAGCAAAGCAGAGAGCGGGTGCTGGTGGAGCATCAACAAAACTTAATTCACCCCTAACTGCTCCTAACCACCTCAGGCACAACTCCACTATTTACAAGAAACAATAACACTGATAAACTACGTCCATCGACAACTCTACAAGCCTACAAGATAATCGCAACAAGTAAGGAAAATCACGTACTACAAATTAAGAAGAAGAAGTGAACAAGGAAGTGAGTGAAGTGTGTGACAGCTTAGTTAAGCACAGCGCAGAGGACCTCTACCATTTCCCTCCACTCTTCACCACCACAAAGACAAGCATTGTGTCATTAGTCATTGAGTGGGGACAACGACACCACTGACCTACCTACCACCCTACCTACTTACCCACCTACTTATGTATCTACCATTGGGAAGGCATGGCGCTGACGATAATACATCGACATCAAAACAACTGCCAGACTTCCTCCAACACCGTATCTACTACCATCACCACCACATTCACCATTACCACCACAGTTAATATCAGTGACTTGAGCATTACAGTAAATTTTACTCTATTAGTTTAATAGTACTACTTCATTTACATACATACACAGTGATAGCCAATATATATCCTTACATCAACATATAATACACATGAAAATCTAGTAAGACAAGAGAATTAAAATATAAATACTTATATATCCTTCACATCACAATTGCGAGGGTAATGGTAAAAATGGTTAACACAAATGAAACTGGAAAAAGTGAAACCATTATGCTATACTCAGCCAGACACATGAATGAACCTACTTCCAACCAATACCAAAAAGTAAGTACACATATCAAGTTGACTTCACAGCCATTGGAGAACTACAGTATAGTATCAAGTGATATGTGGTATAATGGAAACTGAATACTGAACATATTGTAAATATGTATATAATATTTTATATAAACTAACAAAGTATGGAGTTACATATAATGTCATTTAAATATAAACTGTGCAACATAACTAAGCCAATACACCTATGGTGTCTCAAATAAACTGATAGCAAGTACATCACATGTGGCTGATTCATGATACGATTGCCTACTGTAGCATTGCCATTGTATACCTATTATTGTATAAATTATATACATATGTATCAATTATATAGCTACAGTGGCTACACTTCTGACTCCTCCAGTTACTTTACAATTGCTACAGTTATGTAACTACAATTATATAACTACGAACACTAGCATTACTGCAATCATATTACGATTGCTACAGTTCAGTGACTACAGTTTGTTTCAACCACATTTTGTGACAGTTGCATGATCTTGATGTAACTATCTTTTTTTTACAACCACAACTGTGTAACAGTTGCATTAACACAATGTTATATTACAGCCACACTTGCGTAACAGTTGCATTTAAACAATGTAACTACAACTGCATTAACACGATGTAACTGCAATTATAATACAATATTTGTACAAAAATGTAACTGTTACAGCATTATATCATCATCAGCATCATCCGGACCTCCTTTCCCACCCCAGGGCAGGATTAGGAGTAGCTATGTCCAGACAGCCCAAATTTGCCCAATCCAATAAGACACGCTTCCATTCACTCATCATTGAAGCCCCCGGAATCCTGGCTTTATCAGATACTTCAAAAACATTTACCACGTTCTGTAGCTTCACATAAACGTATCCGAGTGAGTCAATCTGGACGCTGCCAAGTTAAAAGGGGGTGCCAAAATCCCTGATCATGTACTTCTCACAATATTCATCCAGGCAGCTCGATTTCTTGTCGGTTCCGTAGCCTCACTGACTTCCAAACCTCTCTTCCTCACACACTCATCCACCATATCTCTCCACCTTCTCCTTGGCCCACCTCGCCTCCTCCCGCCTTCAAATTCGTTCAGATATACCTTTTCACCACACCATTGTTATCTATTCTCTCCACATGAAAATACCATCTCAGTACACTCTCTTCGATTCTGGTGTCCACAGACATCCTCACTCCAAACCTTTCACGAAGCACATTATTTCGTATCCTATCCACCCTCTGTACTCCACATATATTCCTCAGCAGTTCCATCTCCACTGCTCTTACTCTTGACTTTTCATTTTTATGCGGCACCATAGTCTCACATCCATATGTTAAAGTTGGCACTAACACTCCCTCATGTAGGTATTTGAACTCTCTCACCAATTCCAGTCTCTCTCCATTCACTGTAACATCACACTGTGAGTCACCTTCTCTCAATAACCATCGCTTTACTTTTTCTACATTCACTCTCAAGGGATGACGCTCACAGACATCAGCAAAACTCTGCACTAGCCTACCAAGTTCTTCTCCGGTACTTGCAAGCAATACTGCATCATCAGCATACAACAAATTTGAGATATTCCATCCATCACCATTCATTATCAGTGCCATCCCACTCTCCATTACTCGTGTTTTTACTTCTCTCATCACCCTATCCATATATATATTGAACAACCATGGGGACATCACACAACCTTGTCGCACGCCCACACCGATCGTGAACCATTCACTTACCTGCCCATTAACCCTTACACATTCTTCGCTACCATCAAAAATACTCTTGACAGCACCTAGCAGCTTACCATCTACACCATACCTGCGCAAAACTTTCCACAATCCCTCTCTGTCTACTTTGTTGTATGCTTTTTCCAGACCCATGAATGCCATAAACACATTATGGTCCTTCTCACAAGCCTTCTCTGCTATCCGTCTCACCGCAAATATTTGATCCACACATCCTCTGCCACTCCTAGAGCCACCCTGTTCATCACTCACTAGGACTTCTGACATCTCTCTTACTTTCTCTATAATAACTCTTCCATATACATCTCCTACCACACTCAGTAAACTTATGCCACGATAATTCTTGCACTCCCTTCGCAAACCCCAATTTTTGTACTGTTTGTACAACCACAGCCTTGTTCCACTCTCCAAGCACAGTTTTGCTCATTCATGCCTTCTTACATATCCAACAAACACTTCATTCCACTCTCTCCACTACACTTAAGCATCTCTGCATACACCTCGCCAACCCCAGCTGCTTTCTCATTTTTCAGGTGCTTCACAGCACTCTTCACCTGTGCGAGTGTCACGTCTCCTGCCACTGCATTCCTTCTCTGCACACCCCCAAAACCAATCATGTTTACAGCCGCTCTGCTCAGTCTGTTCCCATTCAACAGGCTTTCAAAATATTCTTTCCATCTGGTCCTTACTTCATCTCCATGGATTAATAATATACCACCTGCATCCTTCACACCATCACATGTCTTTCTGCTTTCACTTCACATTTCCGCATCTCTTTCCAGAATAACTTCCTATTTTCAGAGTAGTTCACATTCAGTTTTCTTCCTAGATCATTATATACCTCCTCTTTTTCCTCTTCACTAGTCTATTTACATGCTTCTTGCTCTCAGTATACTCAGTTCTTAATTCAACTGAATCTCTATCCTATAACCACTTTAGCCACTTCTTCCTCTTTTCCTCTACCGCTGTCTCAACCTCCTTATGCGACCATACCGTACCTTTCTTCTTTGTTGTTACTTTTGCCACACCACACACCACTTTAGCATTCCTACCTAAGCAGTCCCTCTATGTATTCCACAGGCTGTCCAGATCCATTTCATTCCAGTTCACTGATTCTAACTCCTCCACTGTGGTCCTGTAATCATCTGCCATTTCTTTGATCCTCAGCTTCCCAACTTTCAGTCTTTCTCCCTGATCCACCTCACTCCTCTCAGCTTGATCTTGCATACCACAATCATATGATCTGACAGACCTCCGCATCGTCCTCTCATGGCCCTCGTATCAGCAACCATTCCATCATCGACCTTTCTACGAGCACATAATCAATCAGGCTTCTTTCAACACGGTCCCCGTTCTCTCTACACCACGTATTTTATGTGCATCTTTGTTTTTAAAATAAGAGTTACAAATGCACAACCTCCTTTCCTGACACATATTCTTTAGTCACTTCCCATTATCATTTTCTCCTGGTGCTTCATAACAACCCATTATGTCATCCTCAAGACCAGTATTATATATTTTACTTATGTAGCTCACAAGCTGATTGTAATGTGGATATAATATGGATTAATACTTTATGACAGCACGTACTGTCGTGGGTACAACACCTTTGCATGAGCAAGCAATATGTTGGCATTATTGGCACTAGTATACATCTCATATCACAATGTGCAGTATGTAGTGTCGGCTGGAGACATACACAGCTTCTCACTAGGAATGTCAATCCACATGATGTAAATCCACAATTCTGCTCTCTGAGACCATCAATAGTGTCTTAACACATGATGCATCTCAAATACTCTCTCTTTAGTCCAGACGATACAAGAATTTCATGATACGAGCAAGTAAACCAGACTGAGCCAGTTACCTGACGTCATGGAAACTAACCATGGAAATCTACCAGAGACTACATCCCCACCGAGCCATATATATTCTCAGATTCCAGAGGGCAAAGGCAAAGAGAGCCCGAGAGTACGATTGAGGGCAGAAAGCAGGAGATAGGGTCAGCTAGGAGGTTTGCGTCATGTTATGTTACGCTGTCAAATACATTTCAGTATTACTGTGTACAATAAACTCCGTAACCCAATAACCTCGCTCACGATACACACAGGAGGAAGGTGAGAATGAGAAAGACCTACCTATTCACTCAATGACTCATCATTTTACTAGCAGCAGCCCACAGTACACTCCACTGGTGATAGAGGGGAAGCCATTAACCCACCGCGTGCTGGCTATTTTTTTCCCTATGAGTCACCCCAGTGCCGGCCATTTTTCCACCGTATCCTAGCAACGGCCCGCTTAGCCCCTCAGTCGCCCAGGGTCCAGAAATTGTCGGGACCCAGTGGCCTCTCCCAGCACCATTTTTTTTTTTTTTTTTTTCAGATTTCGAATATCGATTTTTTTCTTGCCAAATTGAAGAGAAACGTCTGGCTCACCTGGTGATGCACTTTTTAGTTTCCTAAACCCATTGTGTGCTTCACAGTGAAGCACGAAAATTTTAAAAAATGACCGCTACATGCCGATGAAAACATATACAGTAGAGGAGTGAGAAAACATTGCACTAAGAAATATCCATATTTTCACCCCCAGAAAAACTTCAGTTGTGCTGAAATTGTTTCAGATGACTAGATATGTGTGTTACAAACAAAATCAGTATATAATATGAAAAGTTTCATTAACAAATATATATATATAATGAATATTATTTTCACTTTTTTTTCCTGTGTTTTTCCAAGTACTGAGTTACTTCTGTTGTCTGGGTGGTTTAGTGTGTGACCAAAGAGAGGCGAGAGATGGTATTTTTAGACTCTAACCAGACAAGGGTCCTCCTTTGTGTGTTCGTTCGTTCGTTCGTTCAAAGATTCCCTGCGCCTATAGTGCAGGCCGGGCCATACATTAGCCCGGCCAGTGGGGTATGGGTAAGGGGGAGGACAGGACCTGGGGATTGCCCAGCACACAAATCCTGTCTCCTGGCTGGCTTTGTGGTGTGTGTGTGTCCCTTTGTGTGTACAGGCTGAACTGCAACGACCCACTTAGAGCTGGCCATCGTCTCCTAAAGGCTTGTTGTTGGTTGTTGTTGTTGTTGTTGTTGTTATTATTACTATTATTATCATTATTATTATTATTATTATTATTATTATTAAAATCGTTACCACCCACTTCACCACCACCATCATCTGTACTGTACTCCACTGCAGTCACCACCTAATCCTCCACGTGGCCTCCAACAAACACGCTCACAATCACCACCATTCCATACGAGCAGATCTCCACCACATCACTGTCCGCTCCTCACTTACCCCTTTACCTTGTCCCTCGTCCACCTCGCACCACCATTACTCATCTGTTTACCACCATACTCTTCCCCTGCATCAATATTACCATCGTCATCTCCCCCTACATCACTGTAATACCTTGGACAAAAACACCCCTTTCCCTTCACCACCACCATCTTCCTATTCATCACTCGCCACCACCATCTCTCCCCCCATTACTATCACCACCACCACAATCTCCCCCCCCATTACTATCACCACCACCACCATCTCCCCTTCCATCATTGTCACCACCACCATCTCCCTCTACAACAGCATCGACACCACCATCTCCGACTACTTCGCTATCAGCACCACCATCTCCCCCTACACCACTATCACCACCACCAATTCTCCCTCCACCACTATCATCACCACCATATCTCCCTCCATCACCCTCACCACCACCATCTCACCCTTCATCACTGTCACCACCACCACCTCCCCCTCCATCATCGTCACCACCACCTCCCCCATATGTCCTTTCCTAAAATCTCTAAGAGTACCCGTCACCCACCACTCCACCACTAACTTCCACCACCACTAACTTCCACCATCTCTAACTTCCACCATCTCTAACTTCCACCACCACTAACTTCCACCACCACTAACTTCCACCACCACTAACTTCCACCACCACTAACTTCCACCACCACTAACTTCCACCATCTCTAACTTCCACCATCTCTAACTTCCACCACCACTAACTTCCACCACCACTAACTTCCACCACCACTAACTTCCACCATCTCTAACTTCCACCACCATTAACTTCCTCAACTTCTATCTTCCACCAGCACTACTCTCCACCACCACTTACTTCCACCACGACTGATTTCCACTACTGCAAACTTCCACTACCGCTATCTTCCACTACTTCGAACTTCCACCACCACTAACTTCTACTATTGCAAACATCCACCACCACTAACTTCCACCACCACTAATTTGCACCACCACTAACTTCCACTACTGCAAACATCCACCACCACTAATTCACCACCACTAATTTCCACCACC
This sequence comes from Coenobita brevimanus, assembly GCF_032717465.1. NCBI lineage: Eukaryota > Metazoa > Arthropoda > Malacostraca > Decapoda > Coenobitidae > Coenobita > Coenobita brevimanus. Next base: position 16,224 of record NW_027644069.1, read on the forward strand.
ACTAACTTCTACCACCACTAATTTCCACCACCACTAACTTCCACCACCACTGATTTCCACCACCACTAACTTCCACCACCACTAATTTCCACCACCACTAACTTCCACCACCACTGATTTCCACCACCACTAACTTTCACCAAAACTAACTTCTGCCACCAATAACTTCCACCACCCTACACAAATCTACTACTAGCACCACCAAATTTCATTACTTTCACTACCAGCATTAACTATCACAACCACCAGCACCACCCACCACCACTACCACCACAATCTCCCTCCATAATCCTCCTTAGCCTCTCAGGTCTCTTCAAAGGCCAGCCAGATAATGCTGCGTATTGTTTCTTAACCAGAACTCCAGGGACGGTGCATCAGTCTGGACGATTACGCCAACATGGGCGTTACCATGACGAACATCTTTCCTATGTACAGATGTTTTGCCTACGAAATAAACCGGGTAAGACCTCTTGGTGCTGTTTGTCTCTGCTGGATTGCCACTTTTAATTCTCCATTATATCTCACAGAATTATTACTTTTTTTTTTTTTTTTTTGACCCCCTGAGTATTTTCTTACCTAATCACAATTTTATTTGTTTTACTCTTGACTTTATTTTCTTACCCATGACTATTCTGTTTTTGTATCCCATTTCTATTTCGTTTTCCCCATAACCCGTAACTATATGTTTGCCCAATCAATATTTTTTACCCTATAACTATTTCATTTTTCATTCCAAGATTTTTTTTTTTTCAAACACAATTCTGTCACCGTCAAACTGGACAACGTGATATAAATTAGCTTTGCTATATACTTTTGTGGAGTACAGTTATTCATTCTTTAATCCCGCTATTAAATTCCCTTTCCTAAACTGAATAAAACTTTGTTTTGGTAATGAAAAGTAGAAAATATCATTATACTAAAGAAAATTTCAGCATACTCACCGTAGTGTCTTTAAACCCCTTCAGTAAAAAAGACTGTGTCTTCTGTCTGTTGTCAGGTGACTCTATTTTACCTCTATGCTCTTTTTTACATTAGATTAACCTAAACGTACCGTTCGTCAGCTTCAGTATTGACTTATAACAATCGAGTAACACCAGAATATGATTGTAGCCATGGAGACGTGCTATGGAAAGGATACCTAGCCATAGCATTGTTTTTTTTTTCTCCCACTGAGCTAATGTACGTAAAATAAGCTTCAAAGGGACTGAAAGCTGGGCCAAGATAATGTGAAAGACCCATAGTGACGATGGGTCAATAAAGACTATATCTAACCCCCTTTAGTTCGGAAATCCTTCCAGTGTGCAAAATACCGTCTAAATTAAAGGAAAACGAACTTTATTGAGACATTTGTAGTGGCAAAGATATTATTGGTGATGTCTTAAGAAGCAGATAATGTATCCAGCTAAACATACTAACCAAATTACTTCAGACTAATAACGTATATTATATGCTCTTCTTGCTAGGTCTAGACGGCCTTAGCAACCTCAAAATGGATTTTTCAAACAGCAAAGTGTCAGACGTGGGTTTTGTACGTCACTATGGCTTTTATTTTATTGTATTCATTTTTTTTTTCACATCAAATGTTTGAGTATTGGATCCAAGCTTTAAAAAACGGATGAGTATTGCTCCCACGTTGAAGCAGCATTTTTTCTCAAAATTAGCTCCAAAAATTAAGTATAATCCCCCCCCCCACCTCCTGTAGCTGTATTGCATTGCTGATAATTGCCAAACCCGTCCAGCAGCGGAGTCCAGCATACTAATATATTAGTCTCTGAGTCACTCATTGTAACCAGGAGAGAACTGGGCCAGACTGGAGCCCACAGGGCGGCTCTAACAATCTTCTCTGTGCCTAACTGGATGCTAGGCGATGTGTTCTAGAGATCTGAATCATATTCAGATAGATTCTTAAGTTAATGTTGTTTTTTTATGAATACCTTAAGATTTTTGTGAATACGAAGTCAGATTCTTGAAACAAGATTTTTGTGAACACGAAGTCATATTCTTGAAACAATCTCCATAGGATAGTCTTAAGCAATTCTTGTTCCTTTCAAGCCCAAGAGCCCCAAAGGGTTAGGCAATACACAGGTTGGTTTTTGAAATCATAGAGATGAGAGAAACAGCCCCATTGTAAGCCTCGTTATTAACCACTTTATTTACAGAATGGAGGACACCTGTAAACAGGTGCATGGGTTACTTTTTTCTTTTGTTTTTCCTTCCACTGTTCTGTTAATAAGAAAAAAGTATACTGTACAATTTTTTTTATTCTTTTTCCAGGAACAGGTGGATCGTTTCACAGCCTGCATCAATGGACTGGAATAATTAAGGACAAGAGTAACACCTTCAGTCCGATGACGTATTTTGCTGTGTATTCTCGTTGCCTTCAGACGATTTTATTCAGCTGAGGTTGACTTAGGTTGTGATGGGGTTTATGGAACATATGTTTAACCCTGACATAAGTGATGGTTTATTCTGAGTTGAGGTGATTGTTTGAATCTGTCAAGGACACACACACACACACACACACACACACACACACACACAGTACGTCCGGATACGAGGTGTTGAAAATCGTCTCTCCCTGGAAGACCTTCGACTGGATTCAACATAGACCCCTGCACATCCACCCCTTCCCCTTCACTGCCGCTAGGTCATATTTTATTCCTAACACCTCCTGACGATTTTATTTAATTTGGGATGGTCATGTCTTAAGGAAGGAGTCAGAGAAAACTACAGTAAGATCTAACTCTCCTTCCGTTTCAACAGTCTCTCCAAAAAGGATATAAAATCGTGTGGAGACAGGAAGAGGAAATATGGATGACCTCTTCTTATGTGAAGTGGGTAAGATAATAGGATAGTTGTTAGGTATATACAATTCTTTTATATTATAACCAACGTGTTCTCTTTTTTGCTTTCCTAGAAGTGCATATTGATAAAGTAATTTTTCCACTTGCATGCTTCTTCTTTGCTTATTATTAGATCCTAACTCACCCTTAGCTTACGACGGAAGAAAAGAGTTAGGGTGATAATAATGATGATGATTTCCCAGAATTCATTGTATTTTGTCAACTGAAATGTAGGAAAGAAGGGAGGTTCAATAACAATGAAAATAATAATAATAATAATAATAATAATACTAATAATAATAATATAATGATGATATGGGGAGAAGGATGAAGAATCCCCTGCACACGCTACACAAATCTGTTAATATCTTCATCTGCTCGTGTGTGTTACATACCAGCCAGAACTAACTAATCACGTCCCTCATTCTAATGGCGTTCCATATTTCCAAACGTATCTTCGCTACTTTTATACAATTTTACTCATCTGAAGGGGAGAAATAGGATTGGGAAGGGGCTAAGAAGACTGAATACAATTCCTCCACTACGAATGGTTTCTCCAAAGTTAAAAAAATCGCTTAGATGTTAACAGGAACCAAGTAAAAAGATTCGAGATTACACTGATGGAAAAAGATGAACTAAATCTGTGATAAATTTCTGGCCAAGTACACACATAAGGTAAAATATAATGGTCTGTCGATTATCACCTTGAATTTGTGTATGTGGCTGCTGCATTCTTCTGTTGTTTTGCTTGAAGGTTACCTTTGTGCTTTATCAAGTATAATCTTACTGCAACGCTCATGTGCGTATTATTTCCCTCATTGACTTAAGCTCTTATAAAAATTACTGAGAGTTCACGCGCCCTTGTGTGTTTGTGTGTGTGTGTGTGTGTGTGTGTGTGTGTGTGTGTGTGTGTGTGTGTGTCTGTGTAATAAGGTAAATCTTGCTGAGTTATGTATAGAATAATCAAGACACTTAATTCAGAAATGAACAAGAGGACCTAAACACCAAGGAGCCATGACTTGTGCAGTATTACTAAAACTGACGATGACACTGTGGTCAAGTCATCAGTTTTGGAAAAAGAAAAATCTAATGCATATGTCAATGATACAATGTCTAACCATTCTGTGTTGCTGCTGAATGCACTTTGTAATGTGGGATCCAGGTTAGTCGCATCTAGCAGTTACAGTGTTCCATAATAGCTGTCAATAACTGAGGATTTGTTTGAAACTCCGCATAAAGTTTTAACCCCTCAGAACCAAGTAACTTATTTTGGGAGCTATTCTTCCTGCTACGAGACATTTATTACACTCATATGGTTTTCTCATACTGAAGCTCTTCATTGATGTTATGTGTAGGTTTTCCAGGTCAAAAAGTCATCTGAAACTTAATAAAATCTTCCGAAAATGCCCCAAAAAGAAAAAGGCGCATCCTCTCTCATGTGTTAACGATAGGTCTGTGAATATCCTTTGGAATGTCTTGCTCAAATGACTACAGATATAGAATGCTGAGTATAAGATACATTTGATATAGATGTCATGTTCTCAATACACACCAGTGCTCAGTGATCCCTTCGTATCAGTACGCATAAGACACGATAGAGGGAGACTGGGCGCAATGTAGGTATTATATAAGCATTATATAGCCATTAGTATACATCTCATAAACACAATGTACAGGATGCAGTGTCTATTGGAGACGTACACAGCTTCTCACTAGGACTGTCAATTCACATAATGTCTATCCACATTCTTGTTGTCCAAAACCATCAAGAATCCTTAACATATGATGTATTTCAAACATCCTCTTAGTCCAGATGACCAAGAATTTCATGACGTATTCAAACACGTGGAGTAACCAGCCCTAGTCAGTTAGTCCACGTGAATGGAAATCTACTAGACACTACATCGCACACACACATCCTCTCCAAGCCATATATAATGTCAGAGAGATTCCCTTCAGATCAGAAAGGGAAGAGAAGGGCTAGAGAGAAGGCCCGACACTAGGATCATTAGAAGACTTGGCCGTCACGCTGCATTACGCTGTAATTCACCATTGATATAACTGTACAACAAACTCCGTAACCCAAGAGTGCTGTAACTCGCTTCGTTGAAACTACATCTCAACACTTCATTCTAGCTGTCCTTGACGATCCACAATCGACTTCCCCATCTCCCTACAAGTACTTACGACCACGCTATTGAGATTAGTGGCAGTGGTAAACTACAACAAACTATGCCTTATGAGTTTATACAACGCTCATCGATATTAGTTTATATGTTCATCGATATATGCAGCAGACTACTCTCCTGAACCGCTACAATGGTAAACTACGATATCTACCTCACTACATTCACTGAGAGTAGTGGCGAGCTGTAAACGACGCCGATTAACGTCTCAGTCAAAGCAGTCTACGGCTCCTCTATAAGGAACAATCAGCAATCAAACAAACAAGCCTTGCTCCTATCCACTTCAACAGTAACTCCACGATCTACGAGAAACAGTAGCAGTGATAAACTACATCTATCAACAACTCTACAAGCCTGCAAGTTAACCTCAACAAGTAAGGAAAATCAAACGCTGCAAGTTAAGAAGAAGAACAAGCAACAACAAGGAAAAGTTAGAAAGGAGGAAGTGAATCTGTACTTTGCTAACAGTGTTGACCCAGCATGGCGATGTATCAACACATCTGACTCCATTCCTTCCTCCTCCACCCTTCACCACCCTCCACCACGACCTCCATCTTCTCCATCATCTTCTCCACCACCACTACCAAAGCAAGGCAGCGATTCATTAGTGTCATCATTTGCTAAGCACAGCATAACATGTTATTCAGCCCAAGTGCCTGACAACACCAGCCTGCCATACCGCACCTGCCTGCCTGCCAGCCTGTCTACCTACCCCAGTGACGACACCGAATGCTGACACTGTCATAGCGGGACCTGACCTACCTCAACCAAAGCCTACCGAGTGAAGTGACATCTGACCTCCACCACCAGGAGAGGAGAACGAGTGTCTTGACCCCAGATGTAATCAACAATCAACAACACCTCTCTCGTCACACCACGATTGTATCTCCACCGCTGTTCTAGTGAGCTGATTTATTCTAACCAAGGTTGTATTAGTTGACACTTCACCACTTACATAACTATCCATAAAATACTAACACTTAGTTAACAAACCAAACAATTTTATATATATATATATATATATATATATATATATATATATATATATATATATATATATATATATATATATATATATATATATATATATATATATATATATATATATAGTCATCATCATAAATATTACAGTCTTCACAGTGAGAGACAATTACACAATTTAAACTAACAAATGTGTTTTATAATTTTCATTTTATATGCAATCAACAGAAAAGTAAAAAATGATTTTGTGTGTAATCCCATTTTGCTAAGTAAAGTTCCACAATTAGTGCCTGAAGGATTAACATTAATACTGACAAATACCCTGACACAAACACCAGAAAACGATCAACAAAATATAAATTCCGAAACACCATCAGAGACAGAAGAACAAGCGGAAAACCAAACTCAGGAAACAAAACTTGCACGAGATAAAGAACAGCAAACAGATGCAATTTACTCTGAAGTAAATGATGATGACACTTGGTCAGAATTTTCAGATGTGGATAGTGAACTTGACAAAAATTTACCTCCAGTTTACCATAACTTAGACCACTGAGTTTTAAGGTCAGGAAAAACATATAAATTGCGTGTAAATGATGATTGCAAGAAAAACACTGTAAAGATGCCTAATGTAGATGCAGCAAGCACTAGTGCAGTACCTTCTTCACAGAATTCCAGTAATACTCCATTTCCAGCGTATATTTGTCATGAAGACAATGAACTACCAAAATTCTCTGGTACGGAAAAAGACAAGAGTGACATAAACACACTTATGGATCAGCGTTAGCAATATTTCATTGAGAGACACATTACAGATGTGAAAGGAAAAATAGCTGTTTTTTCAGCTAGAATAAAACACGAACGATGCCCAGCTGGCAATTTGCTCAGGTCAGACAAGCTGTTGAGAGCTTCAACATTTGAGCAATTTAAGACAGAATTTCTCAGGAAATTCTCTGCAGGCAAGAATTTTCTTGGTGGTATAACCTCAGAATTACACAAAATTGTAGACCTAACTTGCAAACACACTCAGGCTCAGATCTAGAGGAAATATCAGCAGATATTTCCACTGTTAAGACAACCTTGTTACCTAACCTAGAAAACCAGACTGGGTCACAGATGATGGTAATATGTCACTAGTGCATGTCGTTGACACCACTGGCTACATATCAGTCCTATGCAAATTTTCCTGACAGGGTGTTAAAGATTGCCAAAACCATCCCTTATAATCCATGGATGTGTTTACTTGATTTCATTTGTGGGGTGGAATTAAACTGCATTAAAGCTGGTGTGACTGACACATCACAGGCCAACAGGACAGGGATCAAAGTGCCAGAAATCGTAGCAGGGATAAATAAGTCAAGTCCTGTCAAGGACCAGAGACAATCTCGTCCAGTTCAGAAACAAACACACAGTCAAGTTAGCTCAAGGACTTGTTCCCGCACACCAGGTACCAGGGCGGTACAAAAGTGTGGCCAAAGTCCTAGTAGACATCGATCGGCACAAAGACAAGCAAATAGAAGATCGCCTCGTAGGCTGAACTCGAGTATCACTCTCTGTTACTATTGCGCAAATCCTGGTTACACAAAATCGGAGTGTTGGATTTAATCGAAAGAAGATAGGCAAAAGGGTTCGAAGCATACTGTAGACATCAAAGGTACTCTGGTCACTGGATCTCAGAATGTAAACCAATAGAAAAATTGGTATCCATCTATAGGTCGGGGGGAAGGTCGTACCAGCACAAAAGACGACGACACATAAAACACCCAAATAAACAGTCAACATAGGAAGTCTCTTTGGAAACGAAAGCATTTTAGTCTCTGCTTAATGTGAGGAGGAAGAGATTTCATTATTTTTGGATTCAGGCTCACCAATGAATTTAATAGTGCAAGATGAGTTAGAAAGAATTTTTAGAAATAGAAGAAAAGTGACGGTTTTGGAAAACTCAGACTTAAATTTATACACAACAGTGGATGGTAAAGAAATACCAGTTATTGGTATGATTGAGTTAAATATGGAATTCACAGAGACCACTAAATCATTCACTACCACCTTTTACGTAGTAGAAAAATTATCAATTAGAGGAAATATGTTGCTTGGACTATATACAATGAGGACACAAAGTATACTCTAGTATTGATGCCACATTTCAATGGAATTCATTATGACAGCGAATTCATAGAGGAAATTTCATCTCCTGATAATACATCCAGTAATTATAGGAAAACTAGCGTCACAAGAACGATTACACACAAAACCCAAATGGGGAGTCTGACGTACAACTTCTCAAGGAAAATGGGCACGAAGACCAGTTGTCACAGGCCAACACCTACTCCTCACTCACCCACAATGCAATTGTGACTCGCTCACTCATCCAGCCAGCATTAATTATGATATAAATTTACCACCAAAATCATTCATGCAAGTTACGATTAAGAGTAAATTGAGAAATTGCAATGTCATTGCATTAGAAGAGACGGTTAGAATAAATAGCCTTTTGATAGAAAGCACCTTTTGCTGGATGAATGACAAGGGTTAGAATAATGTCATTTTAGCTAACACCGTGAATGGCGATGTGAAGATTAAGAAAGGAACTTGTATTTGTAGGTTAGAGATTTGCCCAGCTCCTATACGCAAAGTGACAGTAGCGGGAGCAATGAGCGGAGTAAACTCGTCAGAGAGAGAGATTGCATAAAGGAGCATTTGGTTTGCTCAGATAATTATGATGTGAAAAATGATTTACTAGATGTTCTGCAGAAACACTGACAGCCTGTCGCATTTCCTGGTGAAAACTTAGGGTGTACAAATCCAATCCAACATCACATTAACGTAAAACAGGATACACAGTCAGCGTACAGAGTTGCTCATTCACAACGTGCATTAGCAAAGCAGTATGTTGATGAAATGTTAAGTTTGGACATCATTGAACCTTCAGTATCCCAATGGAATGCACCTCTTTTCTTTGTACCTAAACAAAACGGGGAAATGAGGGCAGTTGTTGATTATCGGAAACTTAATCAGGAAACCATTCCCGAACGTTTTCCAATGCCACTGTTAAGTGATGTCCTGCACAACATTGGACCAGAAAATATGGTCTTTTCTGCAATCGATTTATAAAGCGACTATTACCAGATAGGCTCAGATGCAGAATCCCGCAAAATACACTGCTTTCTCTACAGACAGTGGGCATTATCAGTATAGGAGAATGCCGATGGGATTAAGGACAGCTCCAGGAACATTCCAGTGATGAATGAATAGCATATTGGCTGGAATATTAGGCGACAGTATATTCCAGTGATGAATGAATAGCATATTGGCTGGAATATTAGGCGACAGTATATTTATCTACCTGGACGACATCATAATTGCAACACACACAATTGAAGAACATCTACAGAAATTAGGCCAGCTCCTACACAAGTTACCCAAAGCAGGTTTAAAAATTAAGCTGTCTAAATGTAAATTTTGCTCTTAGGAAATAAAATTCTTAGGCCACAGACTAGATGCACAGGGAATCGACACTTCAGAGGACAAAATACAAGCAGTACGGGATTTTCCTGAACCCACAAATGTGGATGAAGTAAGACAATTTTTAGGGCTCGCCAGGTACTACCGGGCATTTATACAACAATTCTCTCACATAGCCCAACCCTTATTTCTCCTACTGAAAAAACAAGCGGTATTTCAGTGGCGAGAGGAACAAATGAATGCATTTAATGAATTAAAAGATAAACTTACATGTGCACCTTGCTTGGCTTTTCCTAACTTCACAAAACCAGTCATAATTTGCACTGATGCCTCCCTCAAAGGTTTAGGTGCCGTATTGATGAAAGAGGATAAACGAGGTAAATACCAAATCATTGCTTTTACCAGCAGACAAATAAAAGGAGCAGAGAAAAATTACTGTACAACAGACTTAGAAACCCTAGTGGTAGTATTTGCTCTACAGAAATTTCGTGACCTCATATACGGATACGAAATTCACCTATACACAGACCACAAGCCTCTCGTGGGCATGTTCCATGAAAAACTCTCTGGGAGGAATATAAAATCCAGAATTACAACGTAAATATTCACTACATAGAAGGTAAAGTAAATGTGGCACCAGATGCCTTATCACAAACTCCGTTAGCCCCGTCGCGTCGCTACAATAAGTCCACGGGAATCACTCTCCAACAATGATTAAACGATCCCCACAAATCAAGAATGCTCACAGGTACAAAGACAGGACCCAGTATGGTCTAAAGTAATATATCATCTCGAGTCAAACAGTGATGTACCATTAACCAAGTTACATGTACTACTTAAACAATTCACAGTGGTAAACAATGCCTCATATAGGGTAAATCCAGGACAAGCCAATCATAGACAAAATATTAGGCAGTTACTTATTCCTAGTACAATGATACCTCACATTTTAAGGGTAATACACGATAGTCCACATGCAGGGCATCCTGGCAAGGACAGGACAGTCAGGCAGGCCCGGATGTCGTATTATTGGCCAACTTTGCACAAAGACATACATAATCACATACACAAATGTGAGTCATGTGCGAAACATAAAGGTTACGCAATATCACCTGCACCTATAGGACAATATCCTGTACCTAGACAACCGTGGAACATTGCCGCTGTTGATGTACTTAAATTACCCTTAACTATCATTGCAATGTATATATTTTTGTTGCTACTGATCATTTCTCACGATATATGATCTTGGTCCCAATTAAGAATAAAACAGCA
>NW_027644070.1:0-4995 GCF_032717465.1 Coenobita brevimanus
CAATTTTTATTACCCAGAAATTACGTTCTCTTTAAAAATTCTTATTATTAATATATTTAATGCTACTGTGTTTAACCCTCGTGGACAACTGTATTGTAAATACATGTAATTTCTTCGGAATTTCCACTGACTAAACTGCATTTGCACGTCAAATGACGTGTCTGAAGATGAAAAAGTCCTCATATAAAAGCAGATGAAGTTTTGGCATATTATATACAGTAGGTAAAGGGAATATTTGGTTTATTATTAAAGCTAAGATTAATTTGTTAGATTCGCCCTGTATATATCATGATGTCATCTAACGGTATTTAATATTGTAATTAATTAATAGTTGGCACCTCTACCATTCTATGAGGGAGATAGAAGCCCGCCATTTGCTCACTCCGCTCCTAGACAAGGTTCAAGCACGTTTGTATATACGCATTTCATGTTGCTTGACTGCCCAAACAACAGACAGAAAAGGAGGCTTGTCGTTATCTGCTGTCCAACACTCCCTAGCTGAGTAACCTTTACATATTGGCCAATTCAAGGGGGCTTAGCTAGGAGATAGAAGAGTAATAGGTGAGTTAAGGTGAAAATTACGGTTCACCTAACCCTATGAGACTTGTTTGAAATTACTTAAGGACAATCTTAGGGACTAGTAAGGACCTACGAGTTGTTTGGTAGAAAATACTAGAGATTTCCTACATTTTTGGTGTTGCGTGTGGATACCGACTTATATTAAAATAAATATTTCTCACACTTATATTTCACTAATATCCAGTTGTCTTACTACTAAACTGAATTCCATTCACTTTTTCCTCCAATCTATATCCCCCTGGAGGTAGGGAGATTTTTCAAGAATACTCCCCCAGTATCCCTGCTTGTCGTAAAAGGCGACTAAAAGGGTTGGCGGAGGGTTAGTGCCCCTCCCCAGAAAACAACTACCTAAAAAACGAACAATAAGCCTCGGACAAGGACTGACCAAACGATGACAATCAAGGACCAGACAAAGGATATGGTTATCGGAACATGGAATGTAAGGGGAGCGAATGATGAGGTGAAAGAGAGAGAGATTGTCCAGGTGCTTGAGGGTGCGAAAGTGGATGTATGTGGAATAACTGAAACAAAATGAGAGGAGAAAGTGTGAGAGAATGGAAGTATGGATGGGGTATATGTGCAGGAGTAGGTGAGAATGAGAGGGCAAAGGAAGGAGTATGTATAATTGTGAGTAAAAGATGGAAGATGAGCATAAGACAGTATGGATCAGTTGGGTCAAGGATTGTGTGGGTAAAGTTGAAAGTTGGAATACAAATGTGGGCGATTGTGTGTGTGTATGCGCCAATGCAAGATCATGCTAGAAGAGTGAGAGAAGAGTTCTGGACAAATATAGAAGTGTGCATGGAAAAGTTTGGAAGGAATGAGAGAGTGTTTTTGATTGGTGATATGAATGGTAAAGTTGGGAACGTGAAGGTGGATGGAATAGTTGGTGAGTGGGGTGTGCCTGCTGAGATAGATGAGAAGGGAAGTGCGTTAGTGGACATTTGTGCTGGGAGGGGGTTGGTGATAGCCAATACCCTCTTCAGGCATAAAATGATCAACAACTATACATGGCGAGTGATGAGAAGGGTGGGTGGTGAACTGAATGAAAGGAAGGCAATGATTGATTATGTGTGTGTGGATGAAAGGATGCGAAGATGTGTAATGGATGCAAGAGTTTATAGAGGTTGGGGGAGTGGACTTTCTGATCACTACTAGGTGGTGGCCAGAATTAGAATTCAACTAAGATGGAGGAATAGAAGAAGGGAAAGACGAGAGGAAGGAGTAGTTGCAAGGAGAGTGGAAAGGTTACAAGAGGATGAGAAAAAGGCAGAGTATAAGAGAGAAGTGGAGGAACGATTGGGCAAATATGAATTGAAGCAGATGGGAGACGCGGAAGGTGTGTGTAGGATATTTACAGAAGAAATATGTGCAGCATGTGATGTGATGTGTGGAAGGAAGAGAAGACGGAGGGGGTGCAAGGAACAGCGTGGTGGACTGAAGAGGTGAAACAGGCTGTGGCACAAAAGAAGAAAGCATACAATGAATGGATGAGAAATAGGGACGTGGAAGAAGTTGAGAGGCAGAAGAGAGAGTTATATGTAGAAAGAAAGAGAGAGGTGAAAAGATTAGTAAGAGAGAGTAAGAAGAGAGTGGATGAGGAATTTGGAAGGAATTTGAGTGTAAAGTGGAGGGACTGTAAGAAAATGTTCTGGAAAGAGGTGAAAAGAGTAAGACATGGTGGAAGTGAAGTTAGCAGGGGAGTGAAAGATAAAAATGGTAGATTACTAGTGGAGAAGGGAGAAAAAGTGAGGAGATGGAGAGAACACTTTAAGGAATTGTTGAACGTAGAGGATGGAAGTAATGTGAGTATAAGTGGCTGGGGAATGGCTGGGAGAAGGAGGGAGGTGAGAAGACAGGAAGAAATCAGTAGGATAGAAGTTGTGGAAGCAATGAAGAAAGTTAAATTGGGGAAAGCCCCAGGAATTGATGGAGTGTGTGGTGAAATGCTGAACCAGGGGGGAGAGATAGTAGTAGAATGGAAGTGGAAGATGTGCAGATTGGCCTGGGAGGAAGGTAGAGTCCCGGAGGATTGGAAGTCAGGTATAAATATTCCCTTGTACAAAGGAAAAGGGGAAAAAGAAGTGTGTGGTAATCATAGGGGCATTTGTCTTCTTAGTATAATAGGAAAAGTGTATGGTAGGATACTTATTGACAGAGTTAGAGAAAGAACAGAGAAATTAGTTGGAGAGGAACAGGGAGGCTTTAGGAAGGGAAGAGGTTGTGTAGATCAGATATTCATTCTTAGATCTTTAGTGGAGAAATTTCTTGAGAAGGGAAAGAAGTTGTATGTGGCTTTCATGGATTTGGAGAAAGCATATGACAGGGTGGATAGACAAGAATTGTGGAAAGTGTTAAGAATATATGGAGTAGATGGGAAGTTGTTGAATGCTGTGAAGAGTATGTACGATGGTGCGAAGGCTGCAGTGCGAGTGGATGGTGAACTAAGTGAATTTTTCTCTTTGAAAGTTGGGTTGAAACAGGGATGTGTCATGTCTCCATGGTTGCTCAATCAGTACATGGATGGGGTAAGAAAAGAGATAAAAGGTAGGGTAGTGGATGTTGGAGTGGCCCTGGTGAGAGAGGATAGTGTTTGGAAACTCCCTGTACTGTTGTTTGCACATGATACTGTGTTGTTGAGTGAAGACGAAGGGGAGCTGCAAGGCTTGGTGGATGAGTTTGGGAGAGTGTGTAAGAAACGGAATCTAAAGGTGAATGTAGGGAAGAGTAAAGTGATGGTCTTTGAGAGAGGTGAAGTCAGTGAATGTACAGCGAGGTTGGATGGTGAGGAATTGGAAAATGTGAGTACGTTTAAGTACTTAGGTAGTGTGATGAGTAAGGATGGAGGTCTGGAGGGTGAAGTGCTTGAAAGGGTACAGCAGGGAAGAAAGGTTGCTGGTTCTTTGAAAGCAGTGATAAGAAACAGGGAAGTGAGCATGGAAGTGAGAAAGTTACTACATGATAGTATTGTGATACCAACTCTAACGTACGGAAGTGAAGCTTGGACGTTGTTGGAAGGACACAAGTCAAGAGTGAGAGCAGTGGAAATGAGTTATTTAAGAGGAGCCTGTGGAGTCACATGGAGAGACAGGCTGACGAATGAGGATATAAAGGAGCGTTGTGGTGTTGATGTGGATGTGATAGGAAGCGTTATGAGGAACACACTGAGGTGGTTTGGCCATGTGGAGAGGATGGAGGGTGAAAGACTGGCGAAGAGAGTGTCTGTGAGTGAGGTGGAGGGGGGAAGAGGGAGGAGGAGGCCGAGGATGAGATTGAGGAATGGGGTAGAGAGGTATATGAGAGAGAGGGGTGTGAGTTGGGAGCAAGGCAGTGAAATGGCGGGGGACAGGGCGACTTGGAGGCGATTTGTTTGTGGCCATCCCAAACGGGATTGAGGCGTCTGGCAATAGATAGATAGATAGACTATATCCCCCAAAGCCCTGTTCCTCTCAGAAACTCAAATCTCTCCATTTATTGACATATCCCCATTTTGTTTTCCTGGTTACCATCTCCTTACAAGCTTCTGTAGCAAGGGTAGCACCTGCTGTTATATCAAATCCGAATTTGCAGTTAACACTGTTTTGAACTTCATTTCAGTTAATTCTGATTATTCATAATATAAATTAAATTATCTAAATTTTACCAAACTATCTGTATTGTTTATCGCTCCCCCAATGCTTCTTCAAAACTCAGCATTTTTTACTTCATATCCACACAGTTCACTGACCTTAACCTCACCCTTACCACTGAAATTACCGTTTTGGGTGATTTTAACATACATAATGTAGAATGGTTATTGCATCCTGCCAGGACTGATGATGCTGGTCTAGAATGTGAGCTGTTTGCAGAATCGTTTAATCTCACGCAATTGTTAAAACAACCAACCAGAGTACCAGATAATCCTGACCATAACGCTGATCTCTTGAACCTATTCGTGACAAATAAGCCAGATCAATACAGGATAGAAGTACTGTCAGGACATGGATCCTCTGACCACAGTCTCATCAAAGCCTCATTAGTCAGTTGTGCCAAACCTCCCCATTCCGAACCTGTCAGGGTGACCCAATGGCACTTTGATAGGGCAGACTAGGATGGATTTAAAAATTATTTGGCTCATATTCCATGGCACTTATTCTTTTCCAGTGACTTCAATTCTACCCAGTACCACATTAATGACAACCCCTAGAATACGCAATTCGATCGATCGAACTTCCCTGGAAAACCTTTATATGAATCTGATTTTTCGACTGTTAGAGAAGTAAAAAGTTTCAACCTCAAGATTTAGAGCTTGAATTTACACATCTTATGCCGCAAACCTCAGCCTTTTAGACCAACTGGTTCATGAGCTATAGCCCATCAATGTTGAAAAAAGTTACCCTTCCAAGCGGGGCGACTCCAGTTTTCTATGTTCTCCCA
>NW_027644071.1:0-4995 GCF_032717465.1 Coenobita brevimanus
TGGAGAGGAAGGAGACTGAGGGATAGGTGGAGACAGAGTAGATTGAGGGATGGGAGGAGGGGAAGAGGGAGCAGGAGGTTGTGTAACTGACTCTTCCAACACGAGGCCACGGGGTGCTCGCTTTAAGTCATCGACGTGGACCCATTTGGTGTCCTTAGTGGACAGGTCCTGGAGGTGAAACTTGTTGCCTTGTTGAGTGAGGACTCGGTGGGGCCCTGTAAATTTGTCATCCAACTTAGAGGAACGCGTATGGGAATGAGCAAAGACAAGATCGCCTACACTGATAGTGATAGGAGAGGCGGACTTATGTTGGCGCTGCAGCATGTCCTCCTGAGAGGAAGCCAAAATGGATTGGACATACTGGTGGATTGTCTGGAAGTTGGCCAATTTTAGTTTAACATAATCATCCATGTTGTAGATGGGTTCTGGCTTTGAGGATAAGAGAAAGTATGGGAGGTCCTTGTCAAAGCCAAAAAGGACGAAGAAGGGAGATTCAGCAATGGATGCATTGATGGAGCTATTGATAGAAGATGCCACTTGGGGAATCCAGTCATCCCAGGACGAACTATGGGAGCCTAGATGTCTGAGGCACTCTAAGATTTTACGGTTGTGGCGTTCTACAAGGCCATTGGAAGCCGGATGGTTAGGCACGACATTGCACTTACTGATATGAAAGTGGCGACAGATCTCATCGAGAAGGCTATTGTTGAATTCTGTACCGTTGTCAGTAAGAATGGTATGAGGGGTACTGAACGGGCAAATTACGTGATCTACAAGGGCACGGGCAACGCTCTTCGCGGTCTTGTCGGAGAGGGGGATGAGGACACAGTAGCGGGAGAAGTGGTCGACCGCTACGAACAAGTACTCAGTGCCAGATTCTGTGAGAGGTAGTTTTAAGAGATCGATTGAGACAGTTTCCCATGGTCGTGATGGGATTGGGTATTGTAGAAGAGGTGCTGGTAAGCCGGTTGATCCTTTGTGGCGGTGGCAGGAGAGGCAAGAGTCACAGTGGGCATTGATATCGCGGCGCATGGTTGGCCAATAGTATTTGAGACGTGCTTGGCGCAAGCATCGGTCTTTACCTGGATGGGAAGCTTGAGGAGTATTATGAACAATATGAAGAACCTTTGGTATCAGGGCAGTGGGGACAACAAGTTGGCGTACTTCGCGATTGGGCATATCTTTGCCTGTTAGCAGTGTTTTCCTGTACAAGAGATCATCATCTAGCATGAACTCATCTAGTGATACTGGCAGAGTAGGTAAGGTCGAGGCATCGCCAGATTCTAGGAAATAAATGACTTTGGACCACATGGGGTCTTGGCGTTGAAAGTTTCGAACAACGTCTGACGTTAGTGTAGTAGTTACTTCAGGCTGCAGTGATGTTATAGCTGCTGCTACATGACGTGAGAGTGCTTCTGCGACTACATTCAACTTGCCTGGTACATATTGAAAAGTGGGATTAAAGTCCTGGATGATGACAGACCATCTAGCTAACCTACCTGTTAGGTTGCGATTTTTGAACAAATCACATAGTGGAAGGTGGTCTGTTTGGATATGCACTGGATAACCATAGACGATATCTCTGAAATGTTTCAAGGACCAGATTACCGCTAGTGCTTCGAGATCTGTGACACTGTAGTTACGTTCAGCGGTTGTAAGGGTGCGACTAGCATACGCTATTAAGCGCTTCCTTGATGCTTCATCGAGTTGCATCAAAACGGCACCAAGTCCAGTGCCTGAGGCGTCTGTGCAGAGAAGGAATGGTGTGGCATAATCAGGGAACGCTAGAATAGGGGCATTCACAAGAGCTGTCTTTAGCTTTTGGAAAGCCTGTGACTGGTCGTTAGTCCAAACAAAGGGCACATTCTGCTTGAGTAAGTGGGTCAGAGGAGCGGCGATCTTCGCGTAATCGCGGATAAAGCGACGATAATAGCCACTGAGGCCCAGGAAACTTCGTACAGCGTCGGTAGTGGTAGGTTCTGGGAAGTTAATGATCGCCTTAGTTTTATCCTCATTAGTATGAATGCCTTGTGCACCTACGACATGGCCTAGGAATTTGATTTTCTTTCGCAGGAAGTCACATTTACTGAGATTGATTTTCAGGCCTGCGAGCTGGAGGCGTTCAAAGACTTGCTGGAGTTTGGTAAAATGATCAGGGATGGATTTACTCACAACAATGATATCATCTAGGTAAGCAAAAAGAGAGTGTCCCATCATACCGCTGAAAACTGAATGGATAAGTCGCATGAACACGGAAGGAGCATTTCTCAGACCAAAAGGGAGTCTCTTAAACTGAAAATGTCCGGAAGGGGTGCTAAAGGCTGTAACTGGGCAAGAGGACTCTTCCATTTCGACCTGCCAGTACCCGCTGAGGAGGTCTAAAGATGAAAAGACTACGTTATTTTCACCAAGGGATTCTAGCAAATCAGTGAGGACAGGTAGCGGGAAACGGTCTGGAACGGTGACAGAATTGACCTTGCGATAGTCGACTACTGGTCTAAGGTTGCCGTCCTTCTTTGGTGCTAAGAAAAGTGGGCTATTCCATGGACTGACGGAGGGTTCAATAATGTCCTGGTCTAACATTTTCTGTACCATTTGATCTGTTTGCTTTCTCTGGCTGTGAGGCAATCGATACGCTGGTATGTAAATCGGCTGAGTTCCTGGGAGTAGTTCAATCGTATGTTTGACAAGGTCTGTTCTACCCATCGGTTCACCGGGTAAGGCAACCACGTTTCTGTACGAGGTCAGAAGGTCGAGGAGTTGAGGCGTATGTTCTGGGAAATCTGTGCAAGTGAGATGTGAGAGCATATCGGGTGAATGCGTCGGCGCAGATCCCGTAGAGTTAATAGTACATACACCGATTGGCGTATCATCAGTCTGAATAGTAGGAATTGAGGAATCCTGGCACACCTTTACGGCCGCTGGGTATACCAGGAAGTTTCCAATCTTTACACCACTTTTAAGTTTTAGTGGAGCATTTGTGACAATGAGCAAGTACAGGTAGCATAAACTGTCCTCTAAGACTGTACACCACGCTGACTCATAAGTCAAGCCATTCACACAACACGTCTCAGGTAGGGTTAGTACATCCACTCCTTCTTTTGCACCGGCAACACAAACAGAAACTTTGGTGAACTCATGCGGTAACAAAATTGTGCACGTATTCGTTACTGCACGTTTCGTCTCTGCGTGTTGGAGATCATTCAGACTGTGTGAGGTAGGTAACTGAGACATGTCTGAGTCAGCGATAGTGTTGTCGGGAGAGGATGTAAGAGCCATGTTCGAGGGCTGAGATGATGTATCAGGAGACATTGAGGAATTTATGTCCTTGCTCGCAGTCAGTAAAGGAATGATCTCTGTATTCTCAGATGATGAGAGTGGTGGTTTGGGCTGGGTTGGACTTTTTGGTAGTGATAGGGACAGAGGTAATTGAAGGACTGATTTGATCGTAAGAACAGGACGGGGACATTCCATAGTGTAAACCGGGAATCCAGAAATGTCTATACTACCACAAGCAGGTAATAATGCAATGGAATGTTGTGCCATGGTGGAGAAACCAATAAGGGCATCTGCGGGATACTGCAAGTCATTAGTGACATGAAATTCAATGAGGATAGGGGGCAAAGCTCTGTGGAGTTTGACTTCAAGGGTGACTCTTCCCTTAACCTTAAACTCTGAGCCGTTAACACCACATAGGCGAATGTCTGGTGGTTCTAGGAAACTGACGTGGCTGTGATGGCGATGAATAATTTGTAAGGAATTTTCGGAGATGAGATTTACTATAGACCCTGTGTCCAAGAAGAATGACGTTGGTATGTCATGACTGCTTCCGAGAATGATTAAACCCGAGGAGGTTATGGGACCTACATGGCGGATGGGGAGTTGGGTTTCTGGTTCTACGTGATATTGGTCCGATACGGGCGCGGCGCTTCCCCCGACTGTGGGCGGTTGAGGTAACGACATTCCTCAGTGGTGTGAGTCGTGCTTGATTTGTGGTATTTGCAGTGTGGACGAAGTGAGCGGGAAGGCGTACGCTGTCTGGTTTGGGAGTGAGGACGTCTGTATGTATGGTCGCAACTGGATACTCGATGTCCAGGATGACCACAGTACCAGCAAAGAATCGAAGATTGTCTGTTCCGTCGGGCGCTAGATTGATCACGACCTGCGGTAGGAGAGCGATGTGTGGCAGGTCTGCCGCGTGTGGTGGGACGGGAGCGAGATTGGTCTGGGGTAGTGGAGATGTGACAGACTGAGGAGGCCAAGGGTTGGGTGATGCCCTGACGCGTGTAGTTCGAACCTGTTCTTTCATGAATGGCTTTAGTGACCTGAATAATTTTATCTCCTGGATTGAAACCGATTTCCAAGGCGAGCTCTCGCTGTTTAGGAGTAAGCCAGTGAAGGAATCTGAGGTAACCAATTAAGTCAGCAAAGTTGGTGAGTGAAAGCATTGGAACACCATTCTTGTCTTCTAACCATTTCGTGCCTACCAGTAATTGGAGCATCTCGCTACTAGTTGCTTTCATGGCGGCGGCAGCTTCGCGGAGCTTGGCATATTGCGCTGGGACGCGCAAGTCCTCATCTAGTTGGTTTAGGAGATTAATGAATCCCATGAGAGACGCGGTATTTGAATGGTGGCAACAAAGGCTGATGAGTTCCGTACGAAAATCAGCAAAGGTACGAATGCTATCGAAATGTCCTGCACGGATCGCGGATCCGATGTCTGATTTACCGTGATGCAAGCGACCGAGGAGGTAAGCTACTTTGAGCGATTCCTCGGTAATTTGTCTATTATTTATTTCGGTTTCGACTTCTCTGAGGAAATCATAGATAGACCAAGTTGGGTCCTGGCCGGTAAATCTGGGACGATTGGCATCGTCGAGATAGATAGACTGTGGAGGGTTGGCCATGGCTGGAAGTGCAGAAGTGGCGGGAGGAGAGGTGTGGGAGAGAGAGAAGGCAGTGGCAGTTAAGGGCGAGGAAGACGGGGTATGAAGG
>NW_027644072.1:0-4995 GCF_032717465.1 Coenobita brevimanus
TTCCTTTGTTTTATTTTATTTTTTTATTATTTTAGGATTGCTTTCGTTGGAATAATGAACTAGGAGATAAATGCTATTGATTTAACAAAAATCTGTGCTTAAGAAAGTAATTTGCCTTCCAGAGAGAGATGTCCAGTTAATGAGAAAAATACTCATGAGTTTGCCAAAAATCTCCAGGTGCCAACCACCAGAGAGAAAAAAAGCGAACATGCCTTTAACAAAAGTTACGCTGTCTGCCAAATCATTTGACAAATTCAACTGGCGTTACCCAGAATAAAATCCATCTTTCATTTTGTTCGACGAGACGTTATTTCTGGGATAAATAAACTCCTTCGTCATCAGCCAAAGGAAAAATTCTCTGTTTAGCTCAAGCACCTTATTTACTCATATCACATAAGATTATGTGTATGTAGCGGGAATGAAGCCCCTTATCTACGGCCTGGCAAACTTCCTGTAAAGAGTACCCGGTACTATTTTCTACCAACAGACTGAGTTAAGCGGTGAGACTCATCTTTCGTGTAAGTAAATCCACCCCGCCTCTGTGTGTGTGTGTGTGTGTGTGTGTGTGTGTGTGTGTGTGGAATTAAGAGTCATCTGACTTGTGGAGCATGGTATGCGGGTTGGTAGATTGGTGACTGAGTGGGTGAATTGGTTAGTGTTGGCTGGTTGTTTCACAGGCGGATTAGGTGGAGTTGGTGGGTGAGAGGGAGGGAAAGGGTTGTTGGGCTGGTTAAGTGGGGTGCAGTGGGGTTCGTCCATTGTTTAAGTGGGGTGGGTGGTGGGGCTACCTGTACACTTAATGCTTGACAACACTTCACTGTTTTCACAAGTACCAATGATTTACTAACTTCAGTAACTCTTCACTATTTGCCAACAACACTTCACTGTTTTCACAAGTACCGAAATTATACAAACTTCACTGACACTGTACTGATACTGCATTACACTCAAATTGAACTGAAAACCGACTGAACTCACTCTAGTCTGTTCCCCATCCTTATATAAACTTGCATTACTGCTGTATCTTCTACATTTTTCCAGTTCTGGTGTATTCTAGAAAGAGAGTGCAGTTACCAACTCGGAGACAAGCAAAACATGCAAAAGTTTCTTATATTATATAACACTGTAAATTATTTACCATACAAACTTAATTTCAGTTATATAATTTAACAGTCACGCAAATAAAACATGATAAAGAAAAAGAGCATAAAAATTTATGTACAACTTACAAAATAACTTTGCTCACTAATAGCAGGCAAACTGGCAACTCTGGCTCATACCGGTACCGAATCTACCGTATTTGAAATGCCGAGAAGCATCTCGAGCACCTAACTGGCAATTCCCGTCTTAACATTACCCCTTCCCTTGTCCTTTGTTCTCCCAACAAAACTGCACAATATATACAAACATAATTAATCCTAATGAAACACCTAACTATAAACAAAATAATCCTTCAACTTATCAGATCTTCTTCTATGCCGCTTCTGATGACGTCCTTGCTCCTCCACACAGTTCACTCCTCCTGGAAGGTCTTGGTCCTCTTCCTGATGCACCCTTTCTCTTGGGGATCTGTCACCATCCTCTTGCACTTCAGCTCCTTGGTCCTCAACATCCTCGGCTGCTGGTGAGCATGATTCCTCGGAGACGTCCCAGCTGTATTGTCCTGGACCATGGTACTGCCACAGACGAATCATGTGTACCACCTTTGGGCGAGACTTCCTGCCTCCCCAAATCCGATACGTTATGTCTCATAGGTGGTCCAACTTAGTGTAAGGCCTGTCCCATGGGCTTCGCAGCTTTGGTAGCTGTCCCTTCTTTTGTTGAGGATTATATAACCAAACTTGGTCACCATCCTTGAAGCTCACACTCGCAGCCCATCTCTCGTTGCAGCAAGACCTCTCGGCGGGACCAGCTCTCCACAGCAGCCGTATCAGCCGAGGGACGTCATTTCCATCTGAGAGAGTGCCCTGGTCTGCCCACCAGGAGGTCGAGGCTTCTCCGCCCTAGACTACCCGGTTGATGACCCTCTCTCCGCCACGAGCTGGACCAGGGCTATGCCATCTGTGACGACCAGGAGCAGGCCTCCCCTCTGTGCTTCTACCTGCTGCTGCTGGAGAGCTGGGCAAGTCTTTCTCACCCTTTCCATCAGGGGCATGGGGGTTGAGGGCAGCATCAGGGTTGTTTCCACCTGAGCTCGTCGACCGCCCTGAGCTCGTCGGCGCCTCCTCCATTGTCTACCCGGCTCTCGTCCCGCCCTGCCTCGTCGGTCATCGGACAGCCGATCTCACCACCAACCATCGCACCTTCCCCTGCCTCTGCTGCCTTTCCCTCATTCGCCAGTTTGCTGTCCCCGCTACACTCTACTTGGAGAGCTTGTTCCTGCTTTTTTCCCCCTGATGGTCTCTCAGTTTGCCCGTGTCCCACCAGGTGTGGGCGAATATCAACAAACAAAAAATTGAAGCTCACCTCACTTGCCTTGGCATTATACTTGCACTTCATCACCTCTCCTGAAAACTTGAGGGCTCCTTGCACTTGATGTACTTCAGCAGGCCTTTCCTTAAGGTGTTTTGCATAGCTGGTGCTGTCTCTAGGCAGCTGTTCACCAGGTGATCTTCCCATTAACAAGTCAACAGGTCAGTGTAACTCATAGCCCATCATTAGTGTGTAGCCGGTAGACTCATGGGAAGCAGACCGATATGCCATCAACAACACAGGTAATTTCTGGTCCTATTCTGTTTGTCCCTGTATGTAGTACCTGGCCAGTTCTTGTCACAGGGTCCGATTGAATTTCTTCACCATCCCATCTGACTGTGGTCTTCGTGGGGTCTTCCTGGTCTTCTTGATCCCCAGTAACTTGCAGCATTCATGGAATACAGCAGACTTGAAGTTTCTACCCTGGTCCGAATGTAGCTCTTGTGGCATCCCAAAACGACAGAAAAACTGGTCAACCAACATCCAAGCAACAGTTGCAGCCTCTTGATTGGGGATGGCATAGGTTTCTGCCCACTTGTGAAGTAGTCCATGGCGACACATATATACTGGTTTCCTCTATCAGTGAGTGGCAAAGGTCCAGCAATGTCCACTGCGACTTTTTCCATTTGTACACCCACTTGGTACAGCTGGAGAGGGATGCAACCACATTTCTTGGGTCCTTTCTTGGCACAACACACATCACAGGCCCGACACCACTCTTGAACATCCTGACACATGCCAATCCAGAAGAACATCTGCCACAGCTAGCTTAGAGTTTTCTTCTCTCCCAGGTGCCCACAAGTGATCTGGTTATGGGACTCATCCACGATCTCAGACCTGATCTTCTTCAGAACCACCAGTTGCCAGTACTTCTTGAGGCCATTGGCTGTCTCCCACTGATGCTCCAGTAGTCTGTTGTTCAAATGAAGGTCCCACTGACTCCAGTTACTCACGCAGGGCTTAACCTGGAAACTTCTTCCCATGATAGTCAAACTGTACTCTGCTGCAGCCATTCTTGCACTGGTTGTACATTTGTATCCTCCATCTGCATCCTCTTCAGGTCTTCATTTATCCCGCCACGTCCTGTTGACATATGGATACGTCACCACATTTTGTCACGGTGACACCCGATGACGTATCCATATGTTTTGCAATTGCGAGGTCCGTCATTTGCACATTTTTTCAAGTTTCACAGGTGATTTTTGGTAGGCAAATGTGGGATACCTTCCTCTACCCAATGCCGGGCAGGGATAATGCCTGGCCCCATCTGACCCCCCTCCCCCGGCACTCCATTTTCTCGGCAACTCACCTAACCTGGCCGGTAAAGACATGCTGCACCACAGTCTCTCCAATGACAAAATACAAGGCGAAAGTGATTCCCGAGGTGGAGGACAAAGAAAAAAAGAAGCCAAAGGAAGAAATAAGCAGAAGTGATGAGGCGGTAACATTGTAAAGGAAGGTGCCATATGTTAATGTTTTTGTAGTAAACATTTGCTTATATCACCTATATTATTGTGTACTAAATATAAATTCGTTCCAAATAAATAAATATTTACTTATAATGAGCGATTTGGAATAGTTACCCCTCCCAAGATGACGTTTTCTCTGGAGCATGGCATGAGAGAGCATGGTACGAAGGTGGGGGTACAGCTACCAGTGTTTGGTATTTCTAAACTCAACTGAGCACTTTCTATCTGAATTTTCAATGTTTCTCATAAAAAGCAGAGGTTTTAGCCAAAAATACAAATCTGAAATCTGCTGTGATTGGGGGGGGGGTCATTGGTGAAAAATTTGCCGGGATGGGGCGGGTTAATGCTGACCCTGTCACTGCAGTATGGCTGCATTTCTTACTATGATCTTCCTTTTTACTACACTGCCTGCTTTCTGGATCACAAGGTCGATGACTCAGGCTGTCAGCATTGTCATGTACTATTGCGGCCAGGAGTTCTTAGCCACCCTCGTCCAGCCAACCCGTGTATTTGGCAGCGTCGCATTCATGGGCACAGAAGGTTGCCTTCGATGCATTTCTGTCGAAAAATATCCCTTCAGCTTTGGCCTTGTACTAATGGATAAAGCAATAGTAATATTTACTTTGAAAGTTTGACTCTGATAACACGAATATATCACACTGATTATTTACTAACTTGTTTCTTGTATAGAGCCAAGCAAGTGACAAATATGTATATTTGGTTCCACTCCACGACTTTCTGTAGGTTTGAACCAGCGAACACAGAGTGAACAAGTTCGAAGCATTCATTTGTTAACAGGAGAGAGAGAGAGAGAGAGAGAGAGAGAGAGAGAGAGAGAGAGAGAGAACGTGTATTGTGGGCGACTGTTAATTTTGGAATAATGAGGTGGAGGCAGACTGGCGCAGGCAAATGCAAGGGATGAGAAACCCTGAATTTCTGTGATCCCTTGAAAACAGGCCACAGTGTGAATATTTCTTCCATCAGTCACTAGAACTTGCCTTCCTTTGTTTTATTTTATTTTTTTATTTTTTTAGGATTGCTTTCGTTGGAATAA
>NW_027644073.1:0-21978 GCF_032717465.1 Coenobita brevimanus
GAGGCAGGAGAAGTAACGACAGTGGAAGGAGTAGAGGAAGAAGTATCTGGATTTACGAGGGTAGGACGGGTAGTAAGGGAGTCTGCGGGAAGTGAAACGGGAGTCTCAGGTACAGGGCGGTGGTACTCTTTGCCACTTCGTAAATGAGTGATTGTGTTAGAGTCGGCAGACGGGGTATGAGCAGGTGATGTTTCCGGGTCGAGAGGGCTGGCGGTAAGCGGTTGACGTGGAAAGTATGACATTTAATGCGGCAATGGAAGATGAAAGGATGAAGATGGATACGTAAGTGGAAATGTATACTAGGTGTGAAAATGAATGAAGGTGCGGGCATGGATGGTTTAAATAAAATGCGAAGGATGAGATGGATAATAAATAACGTAGGTGAAGATGAAAACGGGGTAATGGAAATGAGATGGAATATTTACAATAACCAATCTGTAGAGAAAATCGAGGATAATCTCTAGAGAAAGGAAAGATATACTATAGTTACACAGTAGAAACGGGAGTGTCGAGAGGTATGACGTGCAAGGTGGCTGGGCGTGGCTGGGCGTAGCTGGGCTGGGGTGGGGCGGGGCGGGGCGGGGCGACGGGGCGGGACTGGGCGGGGCTGGGCGGCGGGGCAGAGACAGCTGGGCGGAGAGGAGAGGAGACGCCGCGATGAATCACCGGCAGGGAGTGGCGGTCTTAGGAGGCTCCGTAATGCAGACCAGATGCGGGCGACGGCGGAGGCCGGTGGTGGGTGGTGAGGCAGATGTCTGCGCAAGGCAGGTGTAGAGCTGGTGAAGTGCAAATGCAGAGAATGGTGGTGGGCAGACAGCGGGCAGACAGTGATAAGTGGCACCGTGGGGGCAGGAGCTATGACGAGTCCGGAACAGGTGCTGGGAACAGGTGCAACAGGTGCGTAGATCGGCGACGGTGACACGTGCGGTTGTTTGAGAGGTGAGCACTGGCGAGAAAAATGGTACACTCGAAAAGCACAACCGAGGTATGACACCACTAGAGGCACGGAGGAGGGGTGAGGCTGGCAGATGCGAGACGTCGTGTATCTTGTTGTATCACTAAAAATCCAAGGAGGCGGTCAGAATGTGATGGTTCGAAACACCGCTGCTACCAAATGTAACTTGCAATACTTTGGTGATAGAAACTCCGTGTACAAACAGCTAGATAAGGAGTTTATTACAAGCTCACAGTAAAACAGTCTGCCCGGCTAGGATGTCTGCTATCAACTGATGCAATAACGCCGTCTTCAGGCGTGGGAGAGCATGCTGACCTAGCAAATTTAGTGGGGGCATGTATGCATTGGGGGGGGACATATATACATCGGGGGTAGACATATTGTCGAGGGGGTACACCTGTATTTGGTATTTCTAAACTCAACTGAGCACTTTCTATCTGAATTTTCAATGTTTCTCATAAAAAGTAGAAGTTTTAGCCAAAAATACAAATCTGAAATCTGCTGTGATGGGGGGGGGGGGGGGCATTGGTGAAAAATTTGCCGGGATGGGGCGGGTTAATGCTGGCCCTGTCACTGCAGTATGGCTGCATTTCTTACTATGATCTTCCTTTTTACTACACTGCCTGCTTTCTGAATCACAAGGTCGATGAATCAGGCTGTCAGCATTGTCATGTACTATTGCGGCCAGGAGTTCTTAGCCACCCTCGTCCAGCCAACCCGTGTATTTGGCAGCGTCGCATTCATGGGCACAGAAGGTTGCCTTCGATGCATATCTGTCGAAAAATATCCCTTCAGCTTTGGCCTTGTACTAATGGATAAAGCAATAGTAATATTTACTTTGAAAGTTTGACTCTGATAACACGAATATATCATACTGATTATTTACTAACTTGTTTCTTGTATAGAGCCAAGCAAGTGACAAATATGTATATTTGGTTCCACTCCACGACTTCCTGTAGGTTTGAACCAGCGAACACAGAGTGAACAAGTTCGAAGCATTCATTTGTTAACAGGAGAGAGAGAGAGAGAGAGAGAGAGAGAGAGAGAGAGAGAGAGAGAGAGAGAGAACGTGTATTGTGGGCGACTGTTAATTTTGGAATAATGAGGTGGAGGCAGACTGGCGCAGGCAAATGCAAGGGATGAGAAACCCTGAATTCCTGTGATCCCTTGAAAACAGGCCACAGTGTGAATATTTCTTCCATCAGTCACTAGAACTTGCCTTCCTTTGTTTTATTTTATTTTTTTATTATTTTAGGATTGCTTTCGTTGGAATAATGAACTAGGAGATAAATGCTATTGATTTAACAAAAATCTGTGCTTAAGAAAGTAATTTGCCTTCCAGAGAGAGATGTCCAGTTAATGAGAAAAATACTCATGAGTTTGCCAAAAATCTCCAGGTGCCAACCACCAGAGAGAAAAGAAAAAGCGAACATGCCTTTAACAGAAGTTACGCTGTCTGCCAAATCATTTGACAAATTCAACTGGCGTTACCCAGAATAAAATCCATCTTTCATTTTGTTCGACGAGACGTTATTTCTGGGATAAATAAACTCCTTCGTCATCAGCCAAAGGAAAAATTCCCTGTTTAGCTCAAGCACCTTATTTACTCATATCACATAAGATTATGTGTATGTAGCGGGAATGAAGCCCCTTATCTACGGCCTGGCAAACTTCCTGTAAAGAGTACCCGGTACTATTTTCTACCAACAGACTGAGTTAAGCGGTGAGACTCATCTTTCGTGTAAGTAAATCCACCCCGCCTCTGTGTGTGTGTGTGTGTGTGTGTGTGTGTGTGTGTGTGTGTGTGTGTGTGTGTGTGGAATTAAGAGTCATCTGACTTGTGGAGCATGGTATGCGGGTTGGTAGATTGGTGACTGAGTGGGTGAATTGGTTAGTGTTGGCTGGTTGTTTCACAGGCGGATTAGGTGGAGTTGGTGGGTGAGAGGGAGGGAAAGGGTTGTTGGGCTGGTTAAGTGGGGTGGAGTGGGGTTCGTCCATTGTTTAAGTGGGGTGGGTGGTGGGGCTAGCTGTACACTTAATGCTTGACAACACTTCACTGTTTTCACAAGTACCAATGATTTACTAACTTCAGTAACTCTTCACTATTTGCCAACAACACTTCACTGTTTTCACAAGTACCGAAATTATACAAACTTCACTGACACTGTACTGATACTGCATTACACTCAAATTGAACTGAAAACCGACTGAACTCACTCTAGTCTGTTCCCCATCCTTATATAAACTTGCATTACTGCTGTATCTTCTACATTTTTCCAGTTCTGGTGTATTCTAGAAAGAGAGTGCAGTTACCAACTCGGAGACAAGCAAAACATGCAAAAGTTTCTTATATTATATAACACTGTAAATTATTTACCATACAAACTTAATTTCAGTTATATAATTTAACAGTCACGCAAATAAAACATGATAAAGAAAAAGAGCATAAAAATTTATGTACAACTTACAAAATAACTTTGCTCACTAATAGCAGGCAAACTGGCAACTCTGGCTCATACCGGTACCGAAACTACCGTATTTGAAATGCCGAGAAGCATCTCGAGCACCTAACTGGCAATTCCCGCGTCTTAACATTACCCCTTCCCTTGTCCTTTGTTCTCCCAACAAAACTGCACAATATATACAAACATAATTAATCCTAATGAAACACCTAACTATAAACAAAATAATCCTTCAACTTATCAGATCTTCTTCTATGCCGCTTCTGATGACGTCCTTGCTCCTCCACACAGTTCACTCCTCCTGGAAGGTCTTGGTCCTCTTCCTGATGCACCCTTTCTCTTGGGGATCTGTCACCATCCTCTTGCACTTCAGCTCCTTGGTCCTCAACATCCTCGGCTGCTGGTGAGCATGATTCCTCGGAGACGTCCCAGCTGTATTGTCCTGGACCATGGTACTGCCACAGACGAATCATGTGTACCACCTTTGGGCGAGACTTCCTGCCTCCCCAAATCCGATACGTTATGTCTCATAGGTGGTCCAACTTAGTGTAAGGCCTGTCCCATGGGCTTCGCAGCTTTGGTGGCTGTCCCTTCTTTCATTGAGGATTATATAACCAAACTTGGTCACCATCCTTGAAGCTCACACTCGCAGCCCATCTCTCGTTGCAGCAAGACCTCTCGGCGGGACCAGCTCTCCACAGCAGCCGTATCAGCCGAGGGACGTCATTTCCATCTGAGAGAGTGCCCTGGTCTGCCCACCAGGAGGTCGAGGCTTCTCCGCCCTAGACTACCCGGTTGATGACCCTCTCTCCGCCACGAGCTGGACCAGGGCTGTGCCATCTGTGACGACCAGGACCAGGCCTCCCCTCTGTGCTTCTACCTGCTGCTGCTGGAGAGCTGGGCAAGTCTTTCTCACCCTTTCCATCAGGGGCATGGGGGTTGAGGGCAGCATCAGGGTTGTTTCCACCTGAGCTCGTCGACCGCCCTGAGCTCGTCGGCGCCTCCTCCATTGTCTACCCGGCTCTCGTCCCGCCCTGCCTCGTCGGTCATCGGACAGCCGATCTCACCACCAACCATCGCACCTTCCCCTGCCTCTGCTGCCTTTCCCTCATTCGCCAGTTTGCTGTCCCCGCTACACTCTACTTGGAGAGCTTGTTCCTGCTTTTTTCCCCCTGATGGTCTCTCAGTTTGCCCGTGTCCCACCAGGTGTGGGCGAATATCAACAAACAAAAAATTGAAGCTCACCTCACTTGCCTTGGCATTATACTTGCACTTCATCACCTCTCCTGAAAACTTGAGGGCTCCTTGCACTTGATGTACTTCAGCAGGCCTTTCCTTAAGGTGTTTTGCATAGCTGGTGCTGTCTCTAGGCAGCTGTTCACCAGGTGATCTTCCCATTAACAAGTCAACAGGTCAGTGTAACTCATAGCCCATCATTAGTGTGTAGCCGGTAGACTCATGGGAAGCAGACCGATATGCCATCAACAACACAGGTAATTTCTGGTTCTATTCTGTTTGTCCCTGTATGTAGTACCTGGCCAGTTCTTGTCACAGGGTCCGATTGAATTTCTTCACCATCCCATCTGACTGTGGTCTTCGTGGGGTCTTCCTGGTCTTCTTGATCCCCAGTAACTTGCAGCATTCATGGAATACAGCAGACTTGAAGTTTCTACCCTGGTCCGAATGTAGCTCTTGTGGCATCCCAAAACGACAGAAAAACTGGTCAACCAACATCCAAGCAACAGTTGCAGCCTCTTGATTGGGGATGGCATAGGTTTCTGCCCACTTGTGAAGTAGTCCATGGCGACACATATATACTGGTTTCCTCTATCAGTGAGTGGCAAAGGTCCAGCAATGTCCACTGCGACTTTTTCCATTTGTACACCCACTTGGTACAGCTGGAGAGGGATGCAACCACATTTCTTGGGTCCTTTCTTGGCACAACACACATCACAGGCCCGACACCACTCTTGAACATCCTGACACATGCCAATCCAGAAGAACATCTGCCACAGCTAGCTTAGAGTTTTCTTCTCTCCCAGGTGCCCACAAGTGATCTGGTTATGGGACTCATCCACGATCTCAGACCTGATCTTCTTCAGAACCACCAGTTGCCAGTACTTGTTGAGGCCATTGGCTGTCTCCCACTGATGCTCCAGTAGTCTGTTGTTCAAATGAAGGTCCCACTGACTCCAGTTACTCACGCAGGGCTTAACCTGGAAACTTCTTCCCATGATAGTCAAACTGTACTCTGCTGCAGCCATTCTTGCACTGGTTGTACATTTGTATCCTCCATCTGCATCCTCTTCAGGTCTTCATTTATCCCGCCACGTCCTGTTGACATATGGATACGTCACCACATTTTGTCACGGTGACACCCGATGACGTATCCATATGTTTTGCAATTGCGAGGTCCGTCATTTGCACATTTTTTCAAGTTTCACAGGTGATTTTTGGTAGGCAAATGTGGGATACCTTCCTCTACCCAATGCCGGGCAGGGATAATGCCTGGCCCCATCTGACCCCCCTCCCCGGCACTCCATTTTCTCGGCAACTCACCTGACCTGGCCGGTAAAGACATGCTGCACCACAGTCTCTCCAATGACAAAATACAAGGCGAAAGTGATTCCCGAGGTGGAGGACAAAGAAAAAAAGAAGCCAAAGGAAGAAAGAAGCAGAAGTGATGAGGCGGTAACATTGCAAAGGAAGGTGCCATATGTTAATGTTTTTGTAGTAAACATTTGCTTATATCACCTATATTATTGTGTACTAAATATAAATTCGTTCCAAATAAATAAATATTTACTTATAATGAGCGATTTGGAATAGTTACCCCTCCCAAGATGACGTTTTCTCTGGAGCATGGCATGAGAGAGCATGGTACGAAGGTGGGGGTACAGCTACCTGTGTTTGGTATTTCTAAACTCAACTGAGCACTTTCTATCTGAATTTTCATTGTTTCTCATAAAAAGCAGAGGTTTTAGCCAAAAATACAAATCTGAAATCTGCTGTGATTGGGGGGGGGGGTCATTGGTGAAAAATTTGCCGGGATGGGGCGGGTTAATGCTGACCCTGTCACTGCAGTATGGCTGCATTTCTTACTATGATCTTCCTTTTTACTACACTGCCTGCTTTCTGGATCACAAGGTCGATGACTCAGGCTGTCAGCATTGTCATGTACTATTGCGGCCAGGAGTTCTTAGCCACCCTCGTCCAGCCAACCCGTGTATTTGGCAGCGTCGCATTCATGGGCACAGAAGGTTGCCTTCGATGCATTTCTGTCGAAAAATATCCCTTCAGCTTTGGCCTTGTACTAATGGATAAAGCAATAGTAATATTTACTTTGAAAGTTTGACTCTGATAACACGAATATATCACACTGATTATTTACTAACTTGTTTCTTGTATAGAGCCAAGCAAGTGACAAATATGTATATTTGGTTCCACTCCACGACTTCCTGTAGGTTTGAACCAGCGAACACAGAGTGAACAAGTTCGAAGCATTCATTTGTTAACAGGAGAGAGAGAGAGAGAGAGAGAGAGAGAGAGAGAGAGAGAGAGAACGTGTATTGTGGGTGACTGTTAATTTTGGAATAATGAGGTGGAGGCAGACTGGCGCAGGCAAATGCAAGGGATGAGAAACCCTGAATTTCTGTGATCCCTTGAAAACAGGCCACAGTGTGAATATTTCTTCCATCAGTCACTAGAACTTGCCTTCCTTTGTTTTATTTTATTTTTTTATTTTTTTAGGATTGCTTTCGTTGGAATAATGAACTAGGAGATAAATGCTATTGATTTAACAAAAATCTGTGCTTAAGAAAGTAATTTGCCTTCCAGAGAGAGATGTCCAGTTAATGAGAAAAATACTCATGAGTTTGCCAAAAATCTCCAGGTGCCAACCACCAGAGAGAAAAAAAAAAGCCAACCTGCCTTTAACAGAAGTTACGCTGTCTGCCAAATCATTTGAAAAATTCAACTGGCGTTACCCAGAATAAAACCTATCTTTCATTTTGTTCGACGAGACGTTATCCTGGGATAAATAAACTCCTTCGTCATCAGCCAAAGGAAAAATTCCCTGTTTAGCTCAAGCACCTTATTTACTCATATCACATAAGATTATGTGTATGTAGCCGGAATGAAGCCCCTTATCTACGGCCTGGCAAACTTCCTATGAAGAGTACCCGGTACTATTTTCTACCAACAGACTGAGTTAAGCGGTGAGACTCATCTTTCGTGTAAGTAAATCCACCCCGCCTGTGTGTGTGTGTGTGTGTGTGTGTGTGTGTGTGTGTGTGTGTGGAATTAAGAGTCATCTGACTTGTGGAGCATGGTATGCGGGTTGGTAGATTGGTGACTGAGTGGGTGAATTGGTTAGTGTTGGCTGGTTGTTTCACAGGCGGATTAGGTGGAGTGGGTGGGCGAGAGGGAGGGAAAGGGTTTTTGGGCTGGTTAAGTGGGGTGGAGTGGGGTTCGTCCATTGTTTAAGTAGGGTGGGTGGTGGGGCTACCTGTACACTTAATGCTTGACAACACTTCACTGTTTTCACAAGTACCAATGATTTACTAACTTCAGTAACTCTTCACTATTTGCCAACAACACTTCACTGTTTTCACAAGTACCGAAATTATACAAACTTCACTGACACTGTACTGATACTGCATTACACTCAAATTGAACTGAAAACCGACTGAACTCACTCTAGTCTGTTCCCCATCCTTATATAAGCTTGCATTACTGCTGTATCTTCTACATTTTTCCACAGTTCTGGTGTATTCTAGAAAGAGAGTGCAGTTACCAACTCGGAGACAAGCAAAACATGCAAAAGTTTCTTATATTATATAACACTGTAAATTATTTACCATACAAACTTAATTTCAGTTATATAATTTAACAGTCACGCAAATAAAACATGATAAAGAAAAAGAGCATAAAAATTTATGTACAACTTACAAAATAACTTTGCTCACTAATAGCAGGCAAACTGGCAACTCTGGCTCATACCGGTACCGAATCTACCGTATTTGAAATGCCGAGAAGCATCTCGAGCACCTAACTGGCAATTCCCGCGTCTTAACATTACCCCTTCCCTTGTCCTTTGTTCTCCCAACAAAACTGCACAATATATACAAACATAATTAATCCTAATGAAACACCTAACTATAAACAAAATAATCCTTCAACTTATCAGATCTTCTTCTATGCCGCTTCTGATGACGTCCTTGCTCCTCCACACAGTTCACTCCTCCTGGAAGGTCTTGGTCCTCTTCCTGATGCACCCTATCTCTTGGGGATCTGTCACCATCCTCTTGCACTTCAGCTCCTTGGTCCTCAACATCCTCGGCTGCTGGTGAGCATGATTCCTCGGAGACGTCCCAGCTGTATTGTCCTGGACCATGGTACTGCCACAGACGAATCATGTGTACCACCTTTGGGCGAGACTTCCTGCCTCCCCAAATCCGATACGTTATGTCTCATAGGTGGTCCAACTTAGTGTAAGGCCTGTCCCATGGGCTTCGTAGCTTTGGTGGCTGTCCCTTCTTTCGTTGAGGATTATATAACGAAACTTGGTCACCATCCTTGAAGCTCACACTCGCAGCCCATCTCTCGTTGCAGCAAGACCTCCCGGCGGGACCAGCTTTCCACAGCAGCCGTATCAGCCGAGGGACGTCATTTCCATCTGAGCGAGTGCCCTGGTCTGCCCACCAGGAGGTCGAGGCTTCTCCGCCCTAGACTACCCGGCTGACGACCCTCTCTCTGCCACGAGCTGGACCAGGGCTGTGCCATCTGTGACGACCAGGACCAGGCCTCCCCTCTGTGCTTCCACCTGCTGCTGCTGGAGAGCTGGGCAAGTCTTTCTCACCCTTTCCATCAGGGGCATGGGGGTTGAGGGCAGCATCAGGGTTGTTTCCACCTGAGCTCGTCGACCGCCCTGAGCTCGTCGGCGCCTCCTC
This sequence comes from Coenobita brevimanus, assembly GCF_032717465.1. Classification (NCBI taxonomy): domain Eukaryota; kingdom Metazoa; phylum Arthropoda; class Malacostraca; order Decapoda; family Coenobitidae; genus Coenobita; species Coenobita brevimanus. The sequence continues at coordinate 9,369 of NW_027644073.1, forward strand.
CATTGTCTACCCGGCTCTCGTCCCGCCCTACCTCGTCGGTCATCGGACAGCCGATCTCACCACCAACCATCGCACCTTCCCCTGCCTCTGCTGCCTTTCCCTCATTCGCCAGTTTGCTGTCCCCGCTACACTCTACTTGGAGAGCTTGTTCCTGCTTTTTTTCCCCTGATGGTCTCTCAGTTTGCCCGTGTCCCACCAGGTGTGGGCGAATATCAACAAACAAAAAATTGAAGCTCACCTCACTTGCCTTGGCATTATACTTGCACTTCATCACCTCTCCTGAAAACTTGAGGGCTCCTTGCACTTGATGTACTTCAGCAGGCCTTTCCTTAAGGTGTTTTGCATAGCTGGTGCTGTCTCTAGGCAGCTGTTCACCAGGTGATCTTCCCATTAACAAGTCAACAGGTCAGTGTAACTCATAGCCCATCATTAGTGTGTAGCCGGTAGACTCATGGGAAGCAGACCGATATGCCATCAACAACACAGGTAATTTCTGGTCCTATTCTGTTTGTCCCTCTATGTAGTACCTGGCCAGTTTTTGTCACAGGGTCCGATTGAATTTCTTCACCATCCCATCTGACTGTGGCCTTCGTGGGGTCTTCCTGGTCGTCTTGATCCCCAGTAACTTGCAGCATTCATGGAATACAGCAGACTTGAAGTTTCTACCCTGGTCCGAATGTAGCTCTTGTGGCATCCCAAAACGACAGAAAAACTGGTCAACCAACATCCAAGCAACAGTTGCAGCCTCTTGACTGGGGATGGCATAGGCTTCTGCCCACTTGTTAAGTAGTCCATGCCGACATATATATACTGGTTTCCTCTATCAGTGAGAGGCAAAGGTCCAGCAATGTCCACTGCGACTTTTTCCATTTGTACACCCACTTGGTACAGCTGGAGAGGGATGCAACCACATTTCTTGGGTCCTTTCTTGGCACAACACACATCACAGGCCCGACACCACTCTTGAACATCCTGACACATGCCAATCCAGAAGAACATCTGCCACAGCTAGCTTAGAGTTTTCTTCTCTCCCAGGTGCCCACAAGTGATCTGGTTATGGGACTCATCCACGATCTCAGACCTGATCTTCTTCAGAACCATCAGTTGCCAGTACTTGTTGAGGCCATTGGCTGTCTCCCACTGATGCTCCAGTAGTCTGTTGTTCAAATGAAGGTCCCACTGACTCCAGTTACTCACGCAGGGCTTAACCTGGAAACTTCTTCCCATGATAGTCAAACTGTACTCTGCTGCAGCCATTCTTGCACTGGTTGTACATTTGTATCCTCCATCTGCATCCTCTTCAGGTCTTCATTTATCCCGCCACGTCCTGTTGACATATGGATACGTCACCACATTTTGTCACGGTGACACCCGATGACGTATCCATATGTTTTGCAATTGCGAGGTCCGTCATTTGCATATTTTTTCAAGTTTCACAGGTGATTTTTGGTAGGCAAATGTGGGATACCTTCCTCTACCCAATGCCAGGCAGGGATAATGCCTGGCCCCATCTGACCCCCATCCCCCCGGCACTCCATTTTCTCGGTAACTCACCTGACCTGGCCGGTAAAGACATGCCGCACCACAGTCTCTCCAATGACAAAATACAAGGCGAAAGTGATTCCCGAGGTGGAGGACAAAGAAAAAAGAAGCCAAAGGAAGAAAGAAGCAGAAGTGATGAGGCGGTAACATCGTAAAGGAAGGTGCCTTATGTTAATGTTTTTGGTAGTAAACATTTGCTTATATCACCTATATTATTGTGTACTACATATAAATTCGTACCAAATAAATAAATATTTACTTATATTGAGCGATTTGAAATAGTTACCCCTCCCAAGATGACGTTTTCTCTGGAGTATGGCATGAGAGAACATGGTACCAAGGTGGTGGTACTGCTACCTGTATTTGGTATTTCTAAACTCAACTGAGCACTTTCTATCTGAATTTTCGATGTTTCTCATAAAAAGCAGAGGTTTTAGCCAAAAATACAAATCTGAAATCTGCTGTGATTGGGGGGGGGGTCATTGGTGAAAAATTTGCTGGGATGGGGCGGGTTAATGCTGGCCCTGTCACTGCAGTATAGCTGCATTTCTTACTATGATCTTCCTTTTTACTACACTGCCTGCTTTCTGGATCACAAGGTCGATGACTCAGGCTGTCAGCATTGTCATGTATTATTGCGGGCAGGAGTTCTTAGCCACCCTCGTCCAGCCAACCCGTGTATTTGGCAGCGTCGCATTCATGGGCACAGAAGGTTGCCTTCGATGCATTTCTGTCGAAAAATATCCCTTCATCTTTGGCCTTGTACTAATGGATAAAGCAATAGTAATATTTACTTTGAAAGTTTGACTCTGATAACACGAATATATCATACTGATTATTTACTAACTTGTTTCTTGTATAGAGCCAAGCAAGTGACAAATATGTATATTTGGTTCCACTCCACGACTTCCTGTAGGTTTGAACCAGCGAACACAGAGTGAACAAGTTCGAAGCATTCATTTGTTAACAGGAGAGAGAGAGAGAGAGAGAGAGAGAGAGAGAGAGAGAGAGAGAACGTGTATTGTGGGCGACTGTTAATTTTGGAATAATGAGGTGGAGGCAGACTGGCGCAGGCAAATGCAAGGGATGAGAAACCCTGAATTCCTGTGATCCCTTGAAAACAGGCCACAGTGTGAATATTTCTTCCATCAGTCACTAGAACTTGCCTTCCTTTGTTTTATTTTATTTTTTTATTATTTTAGGATTGCTTTCGTTGGAATAATGAACTAGGAGATAAATGCTATTGATTTAACAAAAATCTGTGCTTAAGAAAGTAATTTGCCTTCCAGAGAGAGATGTCCAGTTAATGAGAAAAATACTCATGAGTTTGCCAAAAATCTCCAGGTGCCAACCACCAGAGAGAAAAAAAAAAGCGAACATGCCTTTAACAAAAGTTACGCTGTCTGCCAAATCATTTGACAAATTCAACTGGCGTTACCCAGAATAAAATCCATCTTTCATTTTGTTCGACGAGACGTTATTTCTGGGATAAATAAACTCCTTCGTCATCAGCCAAAGGAAAAATTCTCTGTTTAGCTCAAGCACCTTATTTACTCATATCACATAAGATTATGTGTATGTAGCGGGAATGAAGCCCCTTATCTACGGCCTGGCAAACTTCCTGTAAAGAGTACCCGGTACTATTTTCTACCAACAGACTGAGTTAAGCGGTGAGACTCATCTTTCGTGTAAGTAAATCCACCCCGCCTCTGTGTGTGTGTGTGTGTGTGTGTGTGTGTGTGTGTGTGTGTGTGGAATTAAGAGTCATCTGACTTGTGGAGCATGGTATGCGGGTTGGTAGATTGGTGACTGAGTGGGTGAATTGGTTAGTGTTGGCTGGTTGTTTCACAGCCGGATTAGGTGGAGTTGGTGGGTGAGAGGGAGGGAAAGGGTTGTTGGGCTGGTTAAGTGGGGTGGAGTGGGGTTCGTCCATTGTTTAAGTGGGGTGGGTGGTGGGGCTACCTGTACACTTAATGCTTGACAACACTTCACTGTTTTCACAAGTACCAATGATTTACTAACTTCAGTAACTCTTCACTATTTGCCAACAACACTTCACTGTTTTCACAAGTACCGAAATTATACAAACTTCACTGACACTGTACTGATACTGCATTACACTCAAATTGAACTGAAAACCGACTGAACTCACTCTAGTCTGTTCCCCATCCTTATATAAACTTGCATTACTGCTGTATCTTCTACATTTTTCCACAGTTCTGGTGTATTCTAGAAAGAGAGTGCAGTTACCAACTCGGAGACAAGCAAAACATGCAAAAGTTTCTTATATTATATAACACTGTAAATTATTTACCATACAAACTTAATTTCAGTTATATAATTTAACAGTCACGCAAATAAAACATGATAAAGAAAAAGAGCATAAAAATTTATGTACAACTTACAAAATAACTTTGCTCACTAATAGCAGGCAAACTGGCAACTCTGGCTCATACCGGTACCGAATCTACCGTATTTGAAATGCCGAGAAGCATCTCGAGCACCTAACTGGCAATTCCCGCGTCTTAACATTACCCCTTCCCTTGTCCTTTGTTCTCCCAACAAAACTGCACAATATATACAAACATAATTAATCCTAATGAAACACCTAACTATAAACAAAATAATCCTTCAACTTATCAGATCTTCTTCTATGCCGCTTCTGATGACGTCCTTGCTCCTCCACACAGTTCACTCCTCCTGGAAGGTCTTGGTCCTCTTCCTGATGCACCCTTTCTCTTGGGGATCTGTCACCATCCTCTTGCACTTCAGCTCCTTGGTCCTCAACATCCTCGGCTGCTGGTGAGCATGATTCCTCGGAGACGTCCCAGCTGTATTGTCCTGGACCATGGTACTGCCACAGACGAATCATGTGTACCACCTTTGGGCGAGACTTCCTGCCTCCCCAAATCCAATACGTTATGTCTCATAGGTGGTCCAACTTAGTGTAAGGCCTGTCCCATGGGCTTCGCAGCTTTGGTAGCTGTCCCTTCTTTTGTTGAGGATTATATAACCAAACTTGGTCACCATCCTTGAAGCTCACACTCGCAGCCCATCTCTCGTTGCAGCAAGACCTCTCGGCGGGACCAGCTCTCCACAGCAGCCGTATCAGCCGAGGGACGTCATTTCCATCTGAGAGAGTGCCCTGGTCTGCCCACCAGGAGGTCGAGGCTTCTCCGCCCTAGACTACCCGGTTGATGACCCTCTCTCCGCCACGAGCTGGACCAGGGCTATGCCATCTGTGACGACCAGGACCAGGCCTCCCCTCTGTGCTTCTACCTGCTGCTGCTGGAGAGCTGGGCAAGTCTTTCTCACCCTTTCCATCAGGGGCATGGGGGTTGAGGGCAGCATCAGGGTTGTTTCCACCTGAGCTCGTCGACTGCCCTGAGCTCGTCGGCGCCTCCTCCATTGTCTACCCGGCTCTCGTCCCGCCCTGCCTCGTCGGTCATCGGACAGCCGATCTCACCACCAACCATCGCACCTTCCCCTGCCTCTGCTGCCTTTCCCTCATTCGCCAGTTTGCTGTCCCCGCTACACTCTACTTGGAGAGCTTGTTCCTGCTTTTTTCCCCCTGATGGTCTCTCAGTTTGCCCGTGTCCCACCAGGTATGGTCGAATATCAACAAACAAAAAATTGAAGCTCACCTCACTTGCCTTGGCATTATACTTGCACTTCATCACCTCTCCTGAAAACTTGAGGGCTCCTTGCACTTGATGTACTTCAGCAGGCCTTTCCTTAAGGTGTTTTGCATAGCTGGTGCTGTCTCTAGGCAGCTGTTCACCAGGTGATCTTCCCATTAACAAGTCAACAGGTCAGTGTAACTCATAGCCCATCATTAGTGTGTAGCCGGTAGACTCATGGGAAGCAGACCGATATGCCATCAACAACACAGGTAATTTCTGGTCCTATTCTGTTTGTCCCTGTATGTAGTACCTGGCCAGTTCTTGTCACAGGGTCCGATTGAATTTCTTCACCATCCCATCTGACTGTGGTCTTCGTGGGGTCTTCCTGGTCTTCTTGATCCCCAGTAACTTGCAGCATTCATGGAATACAGCAGACTTGAAGTTTCTACCCTGGTCCGAATGTAGCTCTTGTGGCATCCCAAAACGACAGAAAAACTGGTCAACCAACATCCAAGCAACAGTTGCAGCCTCTTGATTGGGGATGGCATAGGTTTCTGCCCACTTGTGAAGTAGTCCATGGCGACACATATATACTGGTTTCCTCTATCAGTGAGTGGCAAAGGTCCAGCAATGTCCACTGCGACTTTTTCCATTTGTACACCCACTTGGTACAGCTGGAGAGGGATGCAACCACATTTCTTGGGTCCTTTCTTGGCACAACACACATCACAGGCCCGACACCACTCTTGAACATCCTGACACATGCCAATCCAGAAGAACATCTGCCACAGCTAGCTTAGAGTTTTCTTCTCTCCCAGGTGCCCACAAGTGATCTGGTTATGGGACTCATCCACGATCTCAGACCTGATCTTCTTCAGAACCACCAGTTGCCAGTACTTGTTGAGGCCATTGGCTGTCTCCCACTGATGCTCCAGTAGTCTGTTGTTCAAATGAAGGTCCCACTGACTCCAGTTACTCACGCAGGGCTTAACCTGGAAACTTCTTCCCATGATAGTCAAACTGTACTCTGCTGCAGCCATTCTTGCACTGGTTGTACATTTGTATCCTCCATCTGCATCCTCTTCAGGTCTTCATTTATCCCGCCACGTCCTGTTGACATATGGATACGTCACCACATTTTGTCACGGTGACACCCGATGACGTATCCATATGTTTTGCAATTGCGAGGTCCGTCATTTGCACATTTTTTCAAGTTTCACAGGTGATTTTTGGTAGGCAAATGTGGGATACCTTCCTCTACCCAATGCCGGGCAGGGATAATGCCTGGCCCCATCTGACCCCCCTCCCCCGGCACTCCATTTTCTCGGCAACTCACCTGACCTGGCCGGTAAAGACATGCTGCACCACAGTCTCTCCAATGACAAAATACAAGGCGAAAGTGATTCCCGAGGTGGAGGACAAAGAAAAAAAGAAGCCAAAGGAAGAAAGAAGCAGAAGTGATGAGGCGGTAACATTGTAAAGGAAGGTGCCATATGTTAATGTTTTTGTAGTAAACATTTGCTTATATCACCTATATTATTGTGTACTAAATATAAATTCGTTCCAAATAAATAAATATTTACTTATAATGAGCGATTTGGAATAGTTACCCCTCCCAAGATGACGTTTTCTCTGGAGCATGGCATGAGAGAGCATGGTACGAAGGTGGGGGTACAGCTACCTGTGTTTGGTATTTCTAAACTCAAGTGAGCACTTTCTATCTGAATTTTCATTGTTTCTCATAAAAAGCAGAGGTTTTAGCCAAAAATACAAATCTGAAATCTGCTGTGATTGGGGGGGGGGTCATTGGTGAAAAATTTGCCGGGATGGGGCGGGTTAATGCTGACCCTGTCACTGCAGTATGGCTGCATTTCTTACTATGATCTTCCTTTTTACTACACTGCCTGCTTTCTGGATCACAAGGTCGATGACTCAGGCTGTCAGCATTGTCATGTACTATTGCGGCCAGGAGTTCTTAGCCACCCTCGTCCAGCCAACCCGTGTATTTGGCAGCGTCGCATTCATGGGCACAGAAGGTTGCCTTCGATGCATTTCTGTCGAAAAATATCCCTTCAGCTTTGGCCTTGTACTAATGGATAAAGCAATAGTAATATTTACTTTGAAAGTTTGACTCTGATAACACGAATATATCACACTGATTATTTACTAACTTGTTTCTTGTATAGAGCCAAGCAAGTGACAAATATGTATATTTGGTTCCACTCCACGACTTTCTGTAGGTTTGAACCAGCGAACACAGAGTGAACAAGTTCGAAGCATTCATTTGTTAACAGGAGAGAGAGAGAGAGAGAGAGAGAGAGAGAGAGAGAGAGAGAGAGAGAGAGAACGTGTATTGTGGGCGACTGTTAATTTTGGAATAATGAGGTGGAGGCAGACTGGCGCAGGCAAATGCAAGGGATGAGAAACCCTGAATTTCTGTGATCCCTTGAAAACAGGCCACAGTGTGAATATTTCTTCCATCAGTCACTAGAACTTGCCTTCCTTTGTTTTATTTTATTTTTTTATTTTTTTAGGATTGCTTTCGTTGGAATAATGAACTAGGAGATAAATGCTATTGATTTAACAAAAATCTGTGCTTAAGAAAGTAATTTGCCTTCCAGAGAGAGATGTCCAGTTAATGAGAAAAATACTCATGAGTTTGCCAAAAATCTCCAGGTGCCAACCACCAGAGAGAAAAAAAAAAGCCAACCTGCCTTTAACAGAAGTTACGCTGTCTGCCAAATCATTTGACAAATTCAACTGGCGTTACCCAGAATAAAACCCATCTTTCATTTTGTTCGACGAGACGTTATCCTGGGATAAATAAACTCCTTCGTCATCAGCCAAAGGAAAAATTCCCTGTTTAGCTCAAGCACCTTATTTACTCATATCACATAAGATTATGTGTATGTAGCCGGAATGAAGCCCCTTATCTACGGCCTGGCAAACTTCCTATGAAGAGTACCCGGTACTATTTTCTACCAACAGACTGAGTTAAGCGGTGAGACTCATCTTTCGTGTAAGTAAATCCACCCCGCCTGTGTGTGTGTGTGTGTGTGTGTGTGTGTGTGTGTGTGTGGAATTAAGAGTCATCTGACTTGTGGAGCATGGTATGCTGGTTGGTAGATTGGTGACTGAGTGGGTGATTGGTTAGTGTTGGCTGGTTGTTTCACAGGCGGATTAGGTGGAGTGGGTGGGCGAGAGGGAGGGAAAGGGTTTTTGGGCTGGTTAAGTGGGGTGCAGTGGGGTTCGTCCATTGTTTAAGTAGGGTGGGTGGTGGGGCTACCTGTACACTTAATGCTTGACAACACTTCACTGTTTTCACAAGTACCAATGATTTACTAACTTCAGTAACTCTTCACTATTTGCCAACAACACTTCACTGTTTTCACAAGTACCGAAATTATACAAACTTCACTGACACTGTACTGATACTGCATTACACTCAAATTGAACTGAAAACCGACTGAACTCACTCTAGTCTGTTCCCCATCCTTATATAAGCTTGCATTACTGCTGTATCTTCTACATTTTTCCACAGTTCTGGTGTATTCTAGAAAGAGAGTGCAGTTACCAACTCGGAGACAAGCAAAACATGCAAAAGTTTCTTATATTATATAACACTGTAAATTATTTACCATACAAACTTAATTTCAGTTATATAATTTAACAGTCACGCAAATAAAAGATGATAAAGAAAAAGAGCATAAAAATTTATGTACAACTTACAAAATAACTTTGCTCACTAATAGCAGGCAAACTGGCAACTCTGGCTCATACCGGTACCGAATCTACCGTATTTGAAATGCCGAGAAGCATCTCGAGCACCTAACTGGCAATTCCCGCGTCTTAACATTACCCCTTCCCTTGTCCTTTGTTCTCCCAACAAAACTGCACAATATATACAAACATAATTAATCCTAATGAAACACCTAACTATAAACAAAATAATCCTTCAACTTATCAGATCTTCTTCTATGCCGCTTCTGATGACGTCCTTGCTCCTCCACACAGTTCACTCCTCCTGGAAGGTCTTGGTCCTCTTCCTGATGCACCCTATCTCTTGGGGATCTGTCACCATCCTCTTGCACTTCAGCTCCTTGGTCCTCAACATCCTCGGCTGCTGGTGAGCATGATTCCTCGGAGACGTCCCAGCTGTATTGTCCTGGACCATGGTACTGCCACAGACGAATCATGTGTACCACCTTTGGGCGAGACTTCCTGCCTCCCCAAATCCGATACGTTATGTCTCATAGGTGGTCCAACTTAGTGTAAGGCCTGTCCCATGGGCTTCGTAGCTTTGGTGGCTGTCCCTTCTTTCGTTGAGGATTATATAACGAAACTTGGTCACCATCCTTGAAGCTCACACTCGCAGCCCATCTCTCGTTGCAGCAAGACCTCCCGGCGGGACCAGCTTTCCACAGCAGCCGTATCAGCCGAGGGACGTCATTTCCATCTGAGCGAGTGCCCTGGTCTGCCCACCAGGAGGTCGAGGCTTCTCCGCCCTAGACTACCCGGCTGACGACCCTCTCTCTGCCACGAGCTGGACCAGGGCTGTGCCATCTGTGACGACCAGGACCAGGCCTCCCCTCTGTGCTTCCACCTGCTGCTGCTGGAGAGCTGGGCAAGTCTTTCTCACCCTTTCCATCAGGGGCATGGGGGTTGAGGGCAGCATCAGGGTTGTTTCCACCTGAGCTCGTCGACCGCCCTGAGCTCGTCGGCGCCTCCTCCATTGTCTACCCGGCTCTCGTCCCGCCCTGCCTCGTCGGTCATCGGACAGCCGATCTCACCACCAACCATCGCACCTTCCCCTGCCTCTGCTGCCTTTCCCTCATTCGCCAGTTTGCTGTCCCCGCTACACTCTACTTGGAGAGCTTGTTCCTGCTTTTTTTCCCCTGATGGTCTCTCAGTTTGCCCGTGTCCCACCAGGTGTGGGCGAATATCAACAAACAAAAAATTGAAGCTCACCTCACTTGCCTTGGCATTATACTTGCACTTCATCACCTCTCCTGAAAACTTGAGGGCTCCTTGCACTTGATGTACTTCAGCAGGCCTTTCCTTAAGGTGTTTTGCATAGCTGGTGCTGTCTCTAGGCAGCTGTTCACCAGGTGATCTTCCCATTAACAAGTCAACAGGTCAGTGTAACTCATAGCCCATCATTAGTGTGTAGCCGGTAGACTCATGGGAAGCAGACCGATATGCCATCAACAACACAGGTAATTTCTGGTCCTATTCTGTTTGTCCCTCTATGTAGTACCTGGCCAGTTTTTGTCACAGGGTCCGATTGAATTTCTTCACCATCCCATCTGACTGTGGCCTTCGTGGGGTCTTCCTGGTCTTCTTGATCCCCAGTAACTTGCAGCATTCATGGAATACAGCAGACTTGAAGTTTCTACCCTGGTCCGAATGTAGCTCTTGTGGCATCCCAAAACGACAGAAAAACTGGTCAACCAACATCCAAGCAACAGTTGCAGCCTCTTGACTGGGGATGGCATAGGCTTCTGCCCACTTGTTAAGTAGTCCATGCCGACATATATATACTGGTTTCCTCTATCAGTGAGAGGCAAAGGTCCAGCAATGTCCACTGCGACTTTTTCCATTTGTACACCCACTTGGTACAGCTGGAGAGGGATGCAACCACATTTCTTGGGTCCTTTCTTGGCACAACACACATCACAGGCCCGACACCACTCTTGAACATCCTGACACATGCCAATCCAGAAGAACATCTGCCACAGCTAGCTTAGAGTTTTCTTCTCTCCCAGGTGCCCACAAGTGATCTGGTTATGGGACTCATCCACGATCTGAGACCTGATCTTCTTCAGAACCATCAGTTGCCAGTACTTGTTGAGGCCATTGGCTGTCTCCCACTGATGCTCCAGTAGTCTGTTGTTCAAATGAAGGTCCCACTGACTCCAGTTACTCACGCAGGGCTTAACCTGGAAACTTCTTCCCATGATAGTCAAACTGTACTCTGCTGCAGCCATTCTTGCACTGGTTGTACATTTGTATCCTCCATCTGCATCCTCTTCAGGTCTTCATTTATCCCGCCACGTCCTGTTGACATATGGATACGTCACCACATTTTGTCACGGTGACACCCGATGACGTATCCATATGTTTTGCAATTGCGAGGTCCGTCATTTGCATATTTTTTCAAGTTTCACAGGTGATTTTTGGTAGGCAAATGTGGGATACCTTCCTCTACCCAATGCCAGGCAGGGATAATGCCTGGCCCCATCTGACCCCCATCCCCCTGGCACTCCATTTTCTCGGTAACTCACCTGACCTGGCCGGTAAAGACATGCCGCACCACAGTCTCTCCAATGACAAAATACAAGGCGAAAGTGATTCCCGAGGTGGAGGACAAAGAAAAAAAGAAGCCAAAGGAAGAAAGAAGCAGAAGTGATGAGGCGGTAACATCGTAAAGGAAGGTGCCTTATGTTAATGTTTTTGGTAGTAAACATTTGCTTATATCACCTATATTATTGTGTACTACATATAAATTCGTACCAAATAAATAAATATTTACTTATATTGAGCGATTTGAAATAGTTACCCCTCCCAAGATGACGTTTTCTCTGGAGTATGGCATGAGAGAACATGGTACCAAGGTGGTGGTACTGCTACCTGTATTTGGTATTTCTAAACTCAACTGAGCACTTTCTATCTGAATTTTCGATGTTTCTCATAAAAAGCAGAGGTTTTAGCCAAAAATACAAATCTGAAATCTGCTGTGATTGGGGGGGGGGGTCATTGGTGAAAAATTTGCTGGGATGGGGCGGGTTAATGCTGGCCCTGTCACTGCAGTATGGCTGCATTTCTTACTATGATCTTCCTTTTTACTACACTGCCTGCTTTCTGGATCACAAGGTCGATGACTCAGGCTGTCAGCATTGTCATGTATTATTGCGGGCAGGAGTTCTTAGCCACCCTCGTCCAGCCAACCCGTGTATTTGGCAGCGTCGCATTCATGGGCACAGAAGGTTGCCTTCGATGCATTTCTGTCGAAAAATATCCCTTCATCTTTGGCCTTGTACTAATGGATAAAGCAATAGTAATATTTACTTTGAAAGTTTGACTCTGATAACACGAATATATCATACTGATTATTTACTAACTTGTTTCTTGTATAGAGCCAAGCAAGTGACAAATATGTATATTTGGTTCCACTCCACGACTTCCTGTAGGTTTGAACCAGCGAACACAGAGTGAACAAGTTCGAAGCATTCATTTGTTAACAGGAGAGAGAGAGAGAGAGAGAGAGAGAGAGAGAGAGAGAGAGAGAGAGAACGTGTATTGTGGGCGACTGTTAATTTTGGAATAATGAGGTGGAGGCAGACTGGCGCAGGCAAATGCAAGGGATGAGAAACCCTGAATTCCTGTGATCCCTTGAAAACAGGCCACAGTGTGAATATTTCTTCCATCAGTCACTAGAACTTGCC
>NW_027644074.1:0-4995 GCF_032717465.1 Coenobita brevimanus
GTTGTTTTTCTCTTTCTTCCCACTTCCCCCGTTACGGGGGAAGTGGTAGCTATGATGGACCCTCCTACTGCCTCCTCCCCCTTCAGGGGGGAGGTAGTCCTGACCGACTCCCGACTGTCTCACGGACGGACTACCCCCAGACTGACGGACGCCAGACTCGTTCCCTTTGCTTGACATCCCTGTAAATAACGCGACCTTTGTAACTCTTGCATGCGCTAGGTTCTACTCCCCTGTCCAGACTCAATCCCTTCATTGTCAAGAAGGTGATTGACCACTGTGCAGGAGAGGTGGAACAAGTTAAAAAACTTGGAAATGGAGACCTCCTAGTAAAGACATTCAATTCTGCTCAGGTGAAAGACTTGCTAAAGCTGCGTAAGTTTCACTGTCATGATATCGAGGCCAAGATCCCAACACTCCATGAATTCCTGCAAGGGTGTTATCACTTGCAGGGATCTCATGGTGATGAGTGAGGAAGAAATCATACAGGAACTTGCTCATCAGGATGTAATTGATGCCAAATTCATCACTCGATTATCAGGAAGGTGTAAGGACGAAGACAGCCACAGTTATCCTCACTTTTGGCAAAGTTTTGCTACCTACAAATGTCAAAGTAGGATATGAAATTGTAAATGTAAGACCGTACATCCCGAATCCCCTTCGTTGTTTAAAATGTCAGCTCTATGGACATCATGAAAAGGCTTGTCGGGCTTCTCAACATCAGTGTGTGGCAAGTGTGCGGCTGTAGGTCACTCTGCTGACAACTGTACATCCGAGACTGAGTGCTGCTTTCACTGCAAGGGGGCTTACTCCATTTCCTCGAGGGTTTGTCCCAAAGTGGAAGGAGAAAGAGGTTTGCACAGTGAAGGCGAAGAACAGCATATCCTATTATGATGCCAGGGAGAAGGTGAAGGAGTTGCATGCAACTCCCAAGCCTAATGTCTACTATGCACTGGCAGTTGTGTCCCGTCCCGTGCTGTGCACAGTGGAGACACAGACTGACCTCGTGCTTCGCTCCATCAAGTCACTCACTCTACCTCCACCTCCACCTCTAAACCTCCTGTACGTTCCAACTCTCTTACAGACATCCCTGTCGCTTCACTTCTTACTCTCAGGCTGCTGCTGCTGCTTCGCAGTCGGTGCGGCAAAAATCGAAGCCCGACAAGTCTGATAAGATTAATCTGACCACCCTCACAAAACAGTCTCGTCCTCACGTTCTTCCAGTTCCCACTCCAGCGAGGAGAGGAAGGTTAGCTCTTCCTCGGTGGGAGTCTGGGAACCTCTTAATTGACGATAATATGGAGGTTTCCATGAACAAGCACCGGGATAGGTCCCCCGGTAGTCGCTCGCCTGGTCTGGTGGGCGACAAAAAACTAAACACACTGGCCCCCAACGAAAATCTTAAACCGCCGCATTCACTGTACTACAGTGGAATTGTAGAAGTATTGGGAATAAGTTACACAATATAGCAATCTTGCTTTCTATACATAGGCCAGATGTTGTTTGTTTACAGGAGACGCGCCTGGAGGATCACCCTGATCCTCCACAGTTCAAACACTACCACTCGTATAGAAGATATGAAGGTCACGGAGTAGCCATATACACACATAAATCACACCCACAAACGGAAGTGATTCTAAATTCTACTCTGGAAGCTGTCGCGTGCAGAGTAAAATTTAATAACACGTATCTGTCTATTTGCTCTCTGTACTGTCCTCCACATGGCCCCATTGATAGTGATGCTTTAAATGCACTAGTTGAACATCTCCCTGGGAATAAGTTAGTGTTGGGCGATTTTAACGCCCATCACTATCAATGGGGTAGCTTGAGGATCGATGGTCGTGGGGAGCAAGTAGCCGACCTAATACTACAGTCCAACCTCTGTCTTCTGAACGATGGTAGAGCGACTCGTGTAGATGATCGTACTGGTAACTTTTCGGCCATTGACTTATCTTTGGCCTCCCCTGGTATACATCAAGATCTCTCATGGGACCCTTACGACGACTCCTTGGGAAGTGATCATTTACCCATCTGTCTTTCTTATACACGCGACATCATTTCGGACCCTCCACCTCCAAAATTTAACTATAAGAAAGCAGATTGGGGATCCTTCTCAAGGATCGCCAATTTAGATATATCTGGGGAGACCATAGATGTTAAGGTCGAAAATATAACTACTTCCATATTACACGCAGCTGAGGCTGCTATTCCCAAGACTTCTACAGTTCATGCGAAGCATAGAGCACATTGGTGGACGCCGGATTGCCGACAAGCATTAAGAAAACGCAATAGGAGATACAGGATTTTTGATAGTCAGCCCACTGAGAAAAATTTTATTGCATACAAACAGGCACGGGCTGAGGCAAGGAGAATAATAAGAAGGGCCAAACGTGACTCCTGGCGGTCCTTTGTGTCCACGGTGACTCGTACGACACCATTACGTAAAGTCTGGTCCACCATAAGAATATTAAATAATAAACGCCCATACTTCCCTGTCACCACCTTGCAGGTTAATAATAACATCTATGACGAGCCCGTGGACGTTGCTAACATCCTCGCCAGGAGTTTTTCTCATGTAAGTAGCTCAGCCAATTATGACCCGCGTTTCCAACTTCATAAACGCACGGCTGAGCTACAGATATTAGACTTTGCCACAGAAGACGTAAACTCCCCGTACAACCAAGAGTTTACGCTAGATGAACTGCTCCTTGCCCTTAAATCCTGTAAAGACACCAGCCCAGGACCAGACACCATCACGTACGGTATGATCCAGCATCTTAATCAGGACAACCTGATTAAGATGTTAGCATTGTACAATGAGATTTGGGCGTCTCGAACGTTCCCAAACTCATGGCACTTTGCGTACGTCATACCGATACCCAAAGAGGCTGGTCGTCTTATGAATCCCACTTCATTTCGTCCTATTGTGTTGACTTCTTGTCTATGTAAGGTCATGGAACGTATGGTTAACAATAGGCTTCTTTTTGTTTTAGAGTCGAAGAATTTGTTAAAGGATCAACAATGTGGCTTCCGTAAATACAGAAGTTCACTAGATCATTTAATGAATTTGGAGCATTGTATTGCAGAGGCATTTGCCAATAAAGAATTCATGATAGGGGTGTTCCTGGACATCCATAAAGCCTATGACATGACATGGCGACACGGTATATTAATGAAGCTCTATGCTTATGGTTTAAGAGGAAATTTGCCTGTTTTTATTTCAAATTTCTTAAGGGACAGAACTTTCTCTGTCAAATTGCCCCGTAACGTAACATCGGATATATTTATCCAGGAAAACGGGGTGCCACAGGGAAGTGTGCTTAGTCCTACTTTATTTAGTATTATGATCAATGATATTCTGTCATCAGCTCCCATCCCGAGGAATCTTAAATACTCGCTCTACGCTGACGATTGTGCAATATGGCACTCTTCCCGTAATGCACAATTTTCGGCTGGGCGGATTCAAGCAGCCCTTGACTCCGTCCACCAATGGGCCTTGCAGTGGGGATTTAAGTTTTCCGTACGTAAGTGTGCCGCTATAGTTTTCACTAATCGTAACGTACCTAATTTGTGCTTAACTTTGGATAATCAGGCGGTACCTTTTCAAAATTCTGTAAAATTTTTAGGAATACATTTTGATCGTAGAATGAATTTTAAACTTCACGTTAATACTTTGCTTGCTCGTTGTGATAAACCGTTAAATGTCCTCAAGTACCTAGCGGGTACTACCTGGGGTGCCGACAGAAAATCTTTATTAATGGTGTATAAGTCCCTTATTCGATCAAAGCTAGACTATGGCGCACAGGTGTATGGCTCGGCATCTGATGCCACGCTGAAAGGATTGGATGTGTTACAGAATAAATGCTTGCGAATGTGTCTTGGAGCTGTCCGGTGTACCCGTGTAGCTCGTATGGAAGTGGAGGCGAATGTGCCTCCCCTCCGTATTCGCCGTGACCACCTGGCATTTTCGTATGGACTACGAACATTAAGGAAAAGCAATATCGGCAATGTGGCCTGTACCCCCCTGCGTCAATACCACCACCTTCTGCGGGGGGTGCGTTGGCCACTTGCCACTCGCCTCCACTTACTGACTCAGGAGCTTGATGTGGACCCCAGTGACTGTGACAAGTTGGTGCTTAAAAATATAGCGCCTTGGGAGCCACCCGGCTTTACAGTCGATGTTACATGGCTCCCAGCACCAAAGGCCAAGGCGCCGGAGGCGGAGGTCCACCACTTGTTTCGTAAGATCATTGTTCGTCACTTGGGGTCCCATCAATTGTACACCGACGGCTCCAAGTCGAGTGAATGTGTGGGTGCAAGTGTGTGGTCGACTGAATGTGCCCTCAGGTATCGGTTGCCGACTCATACATCTGTGTTTACTTCAGAACTTTTTGCTATTGACAAAGCCATAGACTATGCTCTCAATTCTAGACACGACTCATTTGTCATATTTTCAGATTCAAAATCAGCCCTTCAGGCAATTGCATCTTGCACTACGGACTCTCCACGAGATCCAGGGCCGCATCGTTAATAAGTTGCATTCATGCAACAAGTCATTCACGCTGATCTGGGTGCCTGGTCATTGTCGTATCTATGGCAATGAGCAGGCTGACTTACTTGCAAAGTCGGCTGTAGAGCTCGAGGAGACTTGGGACGTTCCTCGTGATCTACGGTCGAGTCTATCTCTCGGAAAGAAATCAATAAATCTTCTGTGGCAAGGTCAGTGGACCAGACTAAATATTCCAACTTGTAAGCCGTACCTGGGCGACTGGGACACTGCCAACCGTCCAAGTCGCCTAGAAGAAAAAGTGTTGGCACGGCTACGGCTGAATGCCACCATTGTAACCCACATAAAACCATATATGGAAAGACGCTTCCCACCGCACTGTGACATCTGTAATGCGGTGTTATCTATCAGTCATATCATCCTGCGCTGTCGGCGATTTATTCGTGAACGCGCTTCACTTATAAATTACTGCGGCGCAGTAGACGTCCCTT
>NW_027644075.1:0-35806 GCF_032717465.1 Coenobita brevimanus
TCACCCTTTCCACCATCCTGGGTGATGGGGACATTGTTATGACTGATAAATTGATGGCTTTCTTGAGAGAGACCGGACTGATCAGAGTGATGTGACTTTTTTACTGTGTGGTTATGGTTTTTATGAAAAGTAAATATGTATATATTGTAATATTAATTAGGGTTGACAGTTGACATATTTTAAATAGTTCCTCCTCCCACCGATCTATTTCTAATATAGATGTCCCCTACATTAAGCCAAGTTCCTTGCCTGACAGTCACCAGCTGATGAGTGCAAGTGTGCAATATAGGAAGGTATTGGGCACTTGCAGTCGATGGTAGTCTGCTGGGCGAGGTTCTTCAATTTTTGTACAAATTATGTAAATACATTATATTATCTTGCTTAAGTTATTCTAATTAGGGACGACAGCTGACGTATATGGAAATGTTCCTGACTCGTCTGGTTCCCTTTCATATATTGATGTCCCCTATATTAGGTTGTGCCTCGACTGACAGTCATCAGGTGATGAGTGCAGGTATGTAATGTAGAAAAGCATTACATATCTGCAGTCGATGGTGTTCTCTTGGTCGAGGCTTTTTGAATATTAGTGTAGGCCTAGTTATTTGTCTCTTAGGATTTAGTATAGGTTAGCGATTTGTCTGTTAGGTGGTTAGTTTTAGGGTCTTTAAATTAGGTATTTTTTTTTTTATAAGTAATATAAGGTTTAAAATATAAAAAATAAATAAAAATAATAAAAATAAAACTACAAAAAAATAATAAAATAAAAATTATTATATATATATGTACGTGTGCATGAAAGTGTGTATGTTCATCTGCATGGAGGTGTGTCTGTCTGTGTGTGTGTGTATGTGTATGTATGTATATATATATGTTTGTATATATATGTATATATGTTTAAATATATATACATATATATATATTTGCCTTAATGACCAGAGGCTCCGGCCTCAATGGTCGATAGGCAAAAAAAAAAAAAAAAAAAAAAAAAAAAAAAAAAAAAAAAAAAAAAAAAAAAAAACATTAAATTCAATGCCACCATTTTAACCCACATAAAACCATATATGGAAAGACGCTTCCCACCGCACTGTGACATCTGTAATGCGGTGTTATCTATCAGTCATATCATCCTGCGCTGTCGGCGATTTATTCGTGAACGTGCTTCACTTAAAAATTACTGCGGCGCAGTAGACGTCCCCTTCACCCTTTCCACCATCCTGGGTGATGGGGACATTGTTATGACTGATAAATTGATGGCTTTCTTGAGAGAGACCGGACTGATCAGAGTGATGTGACTTTTTTACTGTGTGGTTATGGTTTTTATGAAGAGTAAATATGTATATATTGTAATATTAATTAGGGTTGACAGTTGACATATTTTAAATAGTTCCTCCTCCCACCGATCTATTTCTAATATTGATGTCCCCTACATTAAGCCAAGTTCCTCGCCTGACAGTCACCAGCTGATGAGTGCAAGTGTGCAATATAGGAAGGTATTGGGCACTTGCAGTCGATGGTGGTCTGCTGGGCGAGGTTCTTCACTTTCTGTACAATTATGTAAATACATTATATTATCTTGCTTAAGTTATTCTAATTAGGGACGACAGCTGACGTATATGGAAATGTTCCTGACTCGTCTGGTTCCCTTTCATATATTGATGTCCCCTATATTAGGTTGTGCCTCGACTGACAGTCACCAGGTGATGAGTGCAGGTATGTAATGTAGAAAGGCATTACATATCTGCAGTCGATGGTGTTCTGTTAGTCGAGGTATTTTTACCATTAGTGTAGGTCTGGCTATTTGTCTCTGTAGGATTTAGTATAGGTTAGCGATGTGTCTGTTAGGTGATTAGTTTTAGGGTCTTTAGATTAGTTTTACTTTATAATATAAGGTATAAAAAATAGAAAACCAAGAAAAAATTAAAAAAAATAAAAATACAAAAAAAAAATTTAAATAAGATTAAAATTATTATATATATATGTACGTTTGCATGAAAGTGTGTCTGTATGTATGCATAGAAGCGTGTGTGTGTGTGTGTGTGTGTGTGTGTGTATGTATGTATATATATATATGTGTTTGTATATATATGTATATATGTTTAAATGTATATACATATATATATAAATGGCCTTAATAACCAGGGGCTTCGGCCCCAATGGTTGATAGGCCGAGAAAAAAAAAAAAAAAAAAAAAAAAAAAAAAAAAAAAACATTAAATTCGACTTTGATGGATGGTCGTGGAGTGTACAGACGTGTTTCTCTGGCTCTCCTCTAGCTGCAGGGTTGCCTCACCGGCTTTAGCTTTTTCTTTTTCGCCACTAGGGCGTTTTTCAATAAAGTTAGGTTAGCTAGTACTAATTCTCCTCCCAGCCCTTTAGAGATATAGTAAGTGTCTATATCTGTTTCCTGAGATTGCCTTTGCTTACTCACCTCTGGAGTGTACCCCCCACTGATCGCTCTGGGGTGTGAGTTACACACGGGCGCGTCCTCCCGAGAGTGGTTTGAGAGGGTAATCTCAGACTAGGTGTTTTTTCCCCGGGCAAATTCTCCCTTGGTTGTTTTTCTCTTTCTTCCCACTTCCCCCGTAAGGGGGAGGTGGTAACTATGGCGGACGCCACTGCTGCCTCCCTCCCCTTCAGGGGGAGGTAGTCCTGACCGACCCCGACTGTCTCACGGACTGACTACCCCCAGACTGAACGGCCCCAGACACGTACCCGCCTTGACATTAATGTACAAAACGCCGAGTTTGTTTTAATTCATGCGGTTGGTTCCCACTCCCCTGTCCAGCCTCAATCCCTTCATTATCAAGAAGGTGATTGATGGATGTGCAGGAGAGGTGGAACAGGTAAAAAAACTTGCTAGCGGAGATCTCCTAGTAAAGACTGCAAATTCGTCCCAGGTTAAGGATTTGATGAAGATGAGCAAATTCCATTGCTATGATGTTGTGCCAACGATCCCTCACTCCATGAATTCCTGCAAGGGAGTCATCACTTGCAGGGACCTCATGGCCATGGAAGAGGACGACATCGTACATGAACTTGCTCATGAAGATGTAATTGAAGCCCGTTTCATCACGAGATTTTCCGAGGGCAGGAGGACTAAAACGGCAACGGTTATATTGACTTTCGGTAAAGTGACTCTCCCAACCCATATCAAAGTGGGGTATGAAATTGTTAACGTAAGGACATACATCCCTAACCCACTTCGTTGTTTACGATGTCAGTTATATGGACACCATGAAAAGTCTTGTCGGGCTTCTCAATCAGTCTGTGGCAAGTGCGCAACACAAGGACATGATGCTGACCATTGCACATCAGAGGGTGTCAGCTGCTTTCACTGCAAAGGTGCTCACTTCACTTCCTCTAGGGATTGTCCCAAGTGGAAGGAGGAGAAAGAGGTCTGTGCGGTGAAGGCGACTGAGGGCATCTCTTTCTACGAAGCAAGGAAAAAGGTGAAGGAGTTGCATGCAACTCCCACACCGAATAGGTCCTATGCTTCGGCAGTGATGTCCCGCCCTGTGATGTGCACTGTGGAGACGCAGACTGATCTCGTGCTTGTTAATCAAGTCACTCACTCTACCTCCACCTCCACCTCTAAACCTCCTGTACGATCCAACTCTCTAACTGACCTCCCTAAAGCTTCATCATACTCACAGGCCGCTGCTGCTTCTCAGTCAGTCAAGCCTAAATCGAAGCCTGACAAGACTGTAAAACATAACTTCACCACCCTTTCAAAGCCACGTCCTCATGTCCTCCCTGCTCCTAGCCCAGCGAGGGAGAGGAAGAATAGCTCTTCCTCGGTGGAATCTGGGAGCCTTGTTATTGACCAAAATATGGAGGTTTCCTTCAGCAAGCACCGGGAAAGGTCCCCCGGTAGCCACTCGCCAGGGTCGATGGGGGGCATAAAAAAACTAAACACACTGGCCTCCCCCGTAAATCTTTAACCGCCGCATTCATTATACTACAGTGGAATTGTAGAAGTATTGGGAATAAGTTACACAATATAGCAATCTTGCTTTCTATACACAGGCCAGACGTTGTTTGTTTACAGGAGACGCGCCTGGAGGATCACCCTGATCCTCCACAGTTCAAACACTACCACTCGTATAGAAGATATGAAGGTCACAGAGTAGCCATATACACACATAAATCACACCCACAAACGGAAGTGATTCTAAATTCTACTCTGGAAGCTGTCGCGTGCAGAGTAAAATTTAATAACACGTATCTGTCTATTTGCTCTCTGTACTGTCCTCCACATGGCCCCATTGATAGTGATGCTTTAAATTCACTAGTTGAACATCTCCCTGGGAATAAGTTAGTGTTGGGCGATTTTAACGCCCATCACTATCAATGGGGTAGCTTGAGGATCGATGGTCGTGGGGAGCAAGTAGCCGACCTAATACTACAGTCCAGCCTCTGTCTTCTGAACGATGGTAGAGCGACTCGTGTAGATGATCGTACTGGTAACTTTTCGGCCATTGACTTATCTTTGGCCTCCCCTGGTATACATCAAGATCTCTCATGGGACCCTTATGACGACTCCTTGGGAAGTGATCATTTACCCATCTGTCTTTCTTATACACGCGACATCATTTCGGACCCTCCACCTCCAAAATTTAACTATAAGAAAGCAGATTGGGGATCCTTCTCAAGGATCGCCAATTTAGATATATCTGGGGAGACCATAGATGTTAAGGTCGAAAATATAACTACTTCCATATTACACGCAGCTGAGGCTGCTATTCCCAAGACTTCTACAGTTCATGCGAAGCATAGAGCACATTGGTGGACGCCGGATTGCCGACAAGCATTAAGAAAACGCAATAGGAGATACAGGATTTTTGATAGTCAGCCCACTGAGAAAAATTTTATTGCATACAAACAGGCACGGGCTGAGGCAAGGAGAATAATAAGAAGGGCCAAACGTGACTCCTGGCGGTCCTTTGTGTCCACGGTGACTCGTACAACACCATTACGTAAAGTCTGGTCCACCATAAGAATATTAAATAATAAAGGCCCATATTTCCCAGTCACCACCCTTCAGGTGAATAATAACATCTATGACGAGCCCGTGGACGTTGCTAACATCCTCGCCAGGAGTTTTTCTCATGTAAGTAGCTCAGCCAATTATGACCCGCGTTTCCAACATCATAAACGCACGGCTGAGCTACAGATATTAGACTTTGCCACAGAAGACGTAAACTCCCCGTACAACCAAGAGTTTACGCTAGATGAACTGCTCCTTGCCCTTAAATCCTGTAAAGACACCAGCCCTGGCCCAGACACCATCACGTACGGTATGATCCAGCATCTTAATCAGGACAACCTGATTAAGATGTTAGCATTGTACAATGAGATTTGGGCGTCTCGAACGTTCCCAAACTCATGGCACTTTGCGCACGTCATACCGATACCCAAAGAGGCTGGTCGTCTTATGAATCCCACTTCATTTCGTCCTATTGTGTTGACTTCTTGTCTATGTAAGGTCATGGAACGAATGGTTAACAATAGGCTTCTTTTTGTTTTAGAGTCGAAGAATTTGTTAAATGATCAACAATGTGGCTTCCGTAAATACAGAAGTTCACTAGATCATTTAATGAATTTGGAGCATTGTATTGCAGAGGCATTTGCCAATAAAGAATTCATGATAGGGGTGTTCTTGGACATCCATAAAGCCTATGACATGACATGGCGACACGGTATACTAATGAAGCTCTATGCTTATGGTTTAAGAGGAAATTTGCCTGTTTTTATTTCAAATTTCTTAAGGGACAGAACTTTCTCTGTCAAATTGCCCCGTAACGTAACATCGGATATATTTATCCAGGAAAACGGGGTGCCGCAGGGAAGTGTGCTTAGTCCTACTTTATTTAGTATTATGATCAATGATATTCTGTCATCAGCTCCCATCCCGAGGAATCTTAAATACTCACTCTACGCTGACGATTGTGCAATATGGCACTCTTCCCGTAATGCACAATTTTCGGCTGGGCGGATTCAAGCAGCCCTTGACTCCGTCCACCAATGGGCCTTGCAGTGGGGATTTAAGTTTTCCGTACGTAAGTGTGCCGCTATAGTTTTCACTAATCGTAACGTACCTAATTTGTGCTTAACTTTGGATAATCAGGCGGTACCTTTTCAAAATTCTGTAAAATTTTTAGGAATACATTTTGATCGTAGAATGAATTTTAAACTTCACGTTAATACTTTGCTTGCTCGTTGTGATAAACCGTTAAATGTCCTCAAGTACCTAGCGGGTACTACCTGGGGTGCCGACAGAAAATCTTTATTAATGGTGTATAAGTCCCTTATTCGATCAAAGCTAGACTATGGCGCACAGGTGTATGGCTCGGCATCTGATGCCATGCTGAAAGGATTGGATGTGTTACAGAATAAATGCTTGCGAATGTGTCTTGGAGCTGTACGGTGTACCCGTGTGGCTCGTATGGAAGTGGAGGCGAATGTGCCTCCCCTCCGTATTCGCCGTGACCACCTGGCATTTTCCTATGGTGTAAGGACATTTAGGAAATGTAATATCGGCAATGTGGCCTGTACCCCCCTGCGTCAATACCACCACCTTCTGCGGGGGGTGCGTCGGCCACTTGCCGCTCGCCTCCACTTACTGACTCAGGAGCTTGATGTGGACCCCAGTGACTGTGACAAGTTGGTGCTAAAAAATATAGCGCCTTGGGAGCCACCCGGCTTTACAGTCGATGTCACATGGCTCCCAGCACCAAAGGCCAAGGCGCCGGAGGCGGAGGTCCACCACTTGTTTCGTAAGATCATTGTTCGTCACTTGGGGTCCCATCAATTGTACACCGACGGCTCCAAGTCGAGTGAATGTGTGGGTGCAAGTGTGTGGTCGACTGAATGTGCCCTCAGGTATCGGTTGCCGACTCATACATCTGTGTTTACTTCAGAACTTTTTGCTATTGACAAAGCCATAGACTATGCTCTCAATTCTAGACATGACTCATTTGTCATATTTTCAGATTCAAAATCAGCCCTTCAGGCAATTGCATCTTGTACTACGGACTCTCACGAGATCCAGGGCCGCATCGTTAATAAGTTGCATTCATGCAACAAGTCATTCACGCTGATCTGGGTGCCTGGTCATTGTCGTATCTACGGCAATGAGCAGGCTGACTTACTGCAAAGTCGGCTGTAGAGCTCGAGGAGACTTGGGACGTTCCTCGTGATCTACGGTCGAGTCTCTCTCTCGGAAAGAAATCAATAAATCTTCTGTGGCAAGGTCAGTGGACCAGACTCAATATTCCAACTTGTAAGCCGTACCTGGGCGACTGGGACACTGCCAACCGTCCCAGTCGCTTAGAAGAAAAAGTGTTGGCACGATTACGGCTGAATGCCACCATTTTAACCCACATAAAACCATATATGGAAAGACGCTTCCCACCGCACTGTGACATCTGTAATGCGGTGTTATCTATTAGTCATATCATCCTGCGCTGTCGGCGATTTATTCGTGAACGTGCTTCACTTATAAATTACTGCGGCGCAGTAGACGTCCCCTTCACCCTTTCCACCATCCTGGGTGATGGGGACATTGTTATGACTGATAAATTGATGGCTTTCTTGAGAGAGACCGGACTGATCAGAGTGATGTGACTTTTTTACTGCGTGGTTATGGTTTTTATGAACAGTAAATATGTATATATTGTAATATTAATCAGGGTTGACAGTTGACATATTTTAAATAGTTCCTCCTCTCACCGATCTATTTCTAATATAGATGTCCCCTACATTAAGCCAAGTTCCTCGCCTGACAGTCACCAGATGATGAGTGCAAGTGTGCAATATAGGAAGGTATTGGGCACTTGCAGTCGATGGTGGTCTGCTGGGCGAGGTTCTTCACTTTTTGTACAAATTATGTAAATACATTATATTATCTTGCTTAAGTTGTTCTAATTAGGGACGACAGCTGACGTATATGGAAATGTTCCTGACTCGTCTGGTTCCCTTTCATATATTGATGTCCCCTATATTAGGTTGTGCCTCGACTGACAGTCATCAGGTGATGAGTGCAGGTATGTAATGTAGAAAGGCATTACATATCTGCAGTCGATGGTGTTCTGTTAGTCGAGGTATTTTTACCATTAGTGTAGGTCTAGCTATTTGTCTCTGTAGGATTTAGTATAGGTTAGCAATTTGTCTGTTAGGTGATTAGTTTTAGGGTCTTTAGATTAGTTTGTCTTTATATTATAAGGTATAAAAAATAAAAAACCAAGAAAAAATTAAAAAAATAAAAATACAAAAAAAAATAAAAATAAATAAGATTAAAATTATTATATATATATATGTACGTTTGCATGAAAGTGTGTCTGTATGTACGCATGGAAGTGTGTGTGTGTGTGTGTGTGTGTGTATGTGTATGTATGTATATATATATGTTTGTATATATATGTATATATGTTTAAATGTATATACATATATATATATATACTGTATATACACGGCCTTAATAACCAGGGGCTTCGGCCCCAATGGTTGATAGGCCGGAAAAAAAAAAAAAAAAAAAAAAAAAAAAAAATTAAATTCACTCTACCATCAAACAGCAGATCGACGGGACTAAGGTAAAAGTTAATCATTCTTCTGTTTGCTTTGGTTCTGTCTTCTATATGAAACTTGGTTAAATGTCTGGATTTGCTCTAGAGTTTTAAGAATTTTTTTTAGTTTCTTTTATTTTTCCATGTACTGTGTATATTATTGATTGAGTTTATATCATTGGCATTATTTACTGATTTATTGTTAGACTTAAATATTGAACTTTATGATTTCCTTTTTGTACTCTGCTTTTTGCTTGTTGTGTAGGTCCTTGGTTCACTTCCCAGAAGAGCCATAATTTATGTACCTTTGTTATTTTATTAACTTTTATCAAATTTGGGGGACTAAGGATCCTACACCTACCGAGGGCCGGGTCGGTGAGGCATCCATTCTACCCACCATGCGAGACTTCACCCAGGTCGTCCCTGTGCTGCCATGTAGCGGTGTTGAATGGCAGGCATACCACTTCTCTACTGTTCCCGGAGTTATCTGCTACCATACGCAGTATCCTCACCTCTGCCTAGCTTCAGGGGGAGTTTAATCGATACTTGTTTGTTTTTTCATAAATTTATTAATGGGACTTGTTAGACCTGGGGGAAAGTCTCGAGAGGGTTTAAATATTGATAATTTTTGGTATTTCAGTATCTTTAATTAATTTGTAAATAAATGTATGGTTTTACTTCGGAGTTTTCTTTGGTGTTTCATGTGTGAATAATGTGAGATATTCTGTTTTCTACCTTGTGGATTTGGAACCTTCTTACAAGTGGCGACCTCGCCAGGATTCTCACATTTATGCACACTTGGAGGCCATAGGGAGCTTGGACTTTACTATTCATTTATTTATGTTTAAGGTCCGGTAAACAGATCAGGCCTGTCACTGTCCTTGGGGCCCGGAAGTGACAAACCACCCCCTCTCTTTCATCAGGGTACTTGGTTATAGCTGCCCTTTTGTCTTGATGGGGGTAATGTAGAGTCATTTGATTAATCTTTTTTCTCTTGTCAGGGTAACTGGCCACAGTTGCCCTTTGTCTTGGTAATGTTAATGTAGAGTAGTTTGGTTATTATGTACCATGGATCCTAATATAGAAATTTTTAAGGCAGAAGCAGAACAAATAGGTCTCACTGGTGATGATGTAGCAAAGTATATAATTAATGCTCAAAATAATGCCAGAGAAGAACGGGCTAGAGAAAGGGAGGCTAAACGAGAGAAGGAACAGAGAGAACATGAGTTACAACTAGCTAAGATAAATGCAAGCTCAGGTCAGCCCATTGATAATCATGACTATGCTGGAAGGCCCAACTTGCCAGTGTATCGTGAAGGTGAAGATATTGGGTCGTACTTAATCAGATTCGAGAGAATTGCCAAATTATTGAATATTAATGAGCAGACATATGCTGCTAGATTGGGTAGTGTATTGACTGGCAAATGTGTTGACATTTATACTAGTCTGTCAGATGAGATAACTAGTGATTATGAATTGTTAAAGAAGGCACTGCTAAGAGGCTTCCACAAGACACCAGATGGGTATAGGCAGGATTTTAGAGCAGCCCGCCTTAAGGAAGGTGAAACTTATGAACTATTTTCCATAAAAATAGGACGTCTTTTTGACCAGTGGCTAGAAGCGTGTGATGTGAAGAAAGACTTTGAATCACTGAGATCTCATATTATTCTAGATCAACTAATATCTTCAGTGTCACCAGAGCTACGGATGTATTTAAAGGAGAGTGATGTGAAAGATTTGGAAAAGGCAGTCCGAATGGCTGATAGTTGGACTTCTGCCCATCGTGCCTACCCGAGATCTTCTCTTGTGAAGGGTAAGCCGAAGAAACTTGGTTACAAACAATCGCCTTCTGCTGAAGAGACTAACCAAAGCAATGTTAAGCCTACACAGACTCATCGTGGTAAAGGTGATTTTAGTAATGTGACATGTCACGGTTGTGGTGACAAGGGCCATATTCGTCCTAACTGTCCCAAGAATCCTCTAAGATTTAAAAGTAATGCCTCTCCTCTCAACCAACAAGTACAGATGGGGTTTTGCTTTGGTGACCTCGATAATTATTCCCAGTACATGTTCTGTGGTACAGTTAACGGAGCCTGGGTGTCTACTATTCTTAGAGACACTGGTTGTACTGGTATCATAGTGTCTGAGGAAGTCCTTCCTGATGTTGATGTAGCACACTGTGAGAAGGTAAGAGTAGCTGATTATCTGGGTAGAGTTGACACTTTCCCTAAGGTCAAGTGTTATTTACGTTGCCCCTGTTATGAAGGGTGGACAGAAGTAATTAGAGCTCCTATTAAATTTTGCAGTGTTTTAATAGGTAATGTCCCTGGAGTAAGCAGACTGAGCTTGATAATCCATCTACTACTGTATCAACTGGAAACATTGTTCCTGTTCCATGTTCACCTAAATTAACTTCTCATGAAACTACCATTGCTATACAGAGTGAACTGACCCAATCTCCCACAGCTTCAGTTGATACCACTGAGTGTGTGCAAGCTGTTCAAACTCGATCTTCTAAAACTAGGAAACTCCATCCCCTGGTAACTCCCTCTATTGAGCCCTTAAAAGTTACTCCTAGTGAATTTGCAAATCTTCAACAAAATTGTTCTAGTTTAGTCACTGTCAGGATGAAGAGTATGTCAGGTGATTCAGAGGAAACCAAAGATGGGAACGTGTTCAGGTATGAGAATATTGATGGACTTTTGTACAGGAGATGTATTAAGGCAAAGAAACCAGACAGAGAGGGAAAACTTTCTCTAGTTGTTCCCCTTGACTGTCGGAAATCTGTCCTTTCAACAGCTCATGAAAGTCTTCTTGCCGGTTATCTTTCACATAGAAAGACTGAGACCCGTATCAAAGAACAGTTTCACTGGCCAGGTCTCACCTCGGACATAAGGGATTATTGCCGATCATGTGACAAGTGCCAACGTTTTTCCCCTAAGGGTCGTGTGAAACCAGTACCTCTCCAACCTATGCCTATCGTGACTGAGCCATTTTCCAGGGTAGCCATAGATTTAGTGGGACCTTTAAATCCCCCATCCTCTGAAGGACATCGATATATCCTTACCTTGATAGACTTTGCCACCGGGTTTCCTGAAGCCATGCCCCTGAAAGATATCTCTTCTATTGCAGTGTCAGAAGCTTTAATTTCCATATTTTCCAGAGTAGGCATTCCCAAGGAAATACTTTCTGATAATGGCAAACAGTTCAAATCTGATTTAATGAAGGAATTACATAGATTGTTAGGAGTAAAACCCCTTTTCACTACTCCTTATCACCCTAGTGGAAATGGTAGAATAGAGAGATTTCACTCCACATTGAAAGCCTCCCTTAGAAAAGTGTGTGAGGACAAACCTAAAGAGTGGCACCGGTATCTTCCCCCCTTGATGTTTGCCATGAGAGAAATGCCCAGTGATCGCACAGGGTTCTCTGCCTTTGAACTCCTGTATGGTAGACAGGTAAGAGGTCCTTTGTCAGTACTTAGAGATCTTTGGGAGGATAAATCTGTACAGAGTGGTGATCGACCACTATATCAGTACGTGCTTGAGCTTCGGGATAAATTAGAAGATTGTGCCAAGATTGCTGCTCAGAATGCTGATATCAGTGCCAAGAATTACAAGTCTTACTTTGACGTAAAAACTCAAGATAGGAAATTCAAACCTGGAGATGAAGTCCTTGTCTTGCTCCCTGATGAACAGCGTAAATTATTAATGTCTTGGAAAGGACCTTACAGAGTTTTAGATTGTAAGAATAAGGTTAATTACCTAATAGATGAACAGGGTAAGCCAAAGTTGTACCATGCAAATCTCTTAAAGAAGTACCATCGTAGGTCGCAGGTTTCCATGGCATATGTACTAGATGAGGAAACCGGATTAACTTTTGATGATCAGCCTTTAGTTTCTCAGTTATGTACAAAGGCAGAGGTAAATATGGATTCTGAGCTGGACTTTCCTACCTTTCCAGATCTTGGTACACCATTAAATATTTTAGATTTAAACATAAATGAGCAACTGACTCCAGACCAGAAAGAGGATGTTAAGAATATCATTGAAGAGTTTGGTGATGTTTTTTCTGACAAACCAGGGTATACCACTACTTTATCACATGATATTTCTCTCTGTACTACTGAACGACTGAAACCCAAATTGTATCCCATTCCTGTACACCTCCAGCCTCAGTTCAGGGAGGAAGTAGAAAACCTCCTAGACCAAGGGATTATCAGACCCTCTCAGTCATTCCATTCATCACCTGTGGTCATGATTAAGAAACCTGATGGCACCTATAGGATGGCTACAGACTACAGAGTTCTTAATGCAGTTACCGAATTTCATGCAGAACCAATGTGTAAGCTAGAGGATGATCTACACAAGTTTTCTGGGGCTAAATTCTATACTGAATTAGATTTAACCAAAGCTTATTACCAAGTCCCTCTTACAGATAGAGCCAAACCATTAACTGCTTTTCCAACTCATAAAGGCCTGATGGAGTTTTGTCGTATGCCCTTTGGACTGGTTACTGCCTGCGCCACTTATATTAGACTGATGCGCCTTGTATTGACAGGTTTGGAGAATGTCTCTTTCTATTTTGACAATGTGATGATATATGCTAATAATTGGGAAAGTCATGTTGCAGCTGTGTGTGCAGTTCTACTTCGTCTCCGTGAACATGGGTTAACCGTTAAGCCTGATAAGTGTAAATTTGGGTTAAAGACCATTCAGTATCTAGGCTTTGTTATAGATGGACAAACTATCAGACCTGTTAATGATAAGGTTCAGGCAGTTCTCGGTGTTTTTCCTCCCTCGTCCAAGAAAACTTTGAGATCATTCCTAGGTTTGATATCATTCTACCGAAATTTCATTAAACATGCTTCATCCTTAACTTCACCTTTGTCAGACATGTTACGAAAGGGTGTGAAGGAGCCTTTGGAATGGAGTTCAGAGTCTATAGAGTGTTTTGAGAAGCTTAAGTCTGTTTTAGCTGATGGCCCAGTTCTTAAACTTCCTGACCTGTCATTGCCTTTTATCCTTAGAACTGATTCCTCGGGTTATGGACTGGGTGCAGTATTGCTCCAGTACGTAGATAATAAGCCATTCCCAGTTTCTTACGCCAGTAGAAAGCTCCTAGACCGAGAACGTAGGTATTCCACTATAGAAAGAGAGTGTCTAGCAATTGTGTTTGGGGTTAACCGGTTTAAATATTATTTGTTAGGAACTGAATTCATTCTTGAGGTGGATCATAAACCCCTAGTATATCTAAGTAAGTTTCAGGGAAATAACGACAGATTACTCCGGTGGGCCCTAGCATTACAGCCATTTAGATTTCGGCTTGTACATGTAGCAGGGAAAGATAATGTTGGTGCAGATTTTCTGAGTCGGGCCATCGGCTGAACCATGACTAGTCCTAGTATACGAATTATAATTGTCTTCATTATGGTGGGAGGGGGAGTTGTATATTTAATTTATATATTCCTTCTGTATCTACCCCTGGGTAGATACCTTTGGAGGGAGCCATGTAAGGGCCAAGAAAAACGGCCTAATAATTATTGTAATAATTATTGTAATATTTGTATGTTATCCCCGACTGTTATATTTACCCTAATTTGGTAAGATTCAATGCGTTTCATTTGTAAGTCTTTACAGTCAGTAATTCGTTTTTAAAATCTCAATATTAAGTAATTGAAGCTTCATAAACCTTTATTTTGGTCTCGTCTCGTTATCTTTTAAGTTCCTGTTCTGTTTCATTTGTTTACTTACTGTTTCATTTGCTTCATTAACTTTGATTTATGTATCTCACGAGAATTTTCGAACTGACTGAAGGCTATATAAGGGCGTCTGTGACCCATTAAATTCACTCTACCATCAAACAGCAGATCGACGGGACTAAGGTAAAAGTTAATCATTCTTCTGTTTGCTTTGGTTCTGTCTTCTGTATGAAACTTGGTTAAATGTCTGGATTTGCTCTAGAGTTTTAAGAATTTTTTTAGTTTCTTTTATTTTTCCATGTACTGTGTATATTATTGATTGAGTTTATATCATTGGCATTATTTACTGATTTATTGTTAGACTTAAATATTGAACTTTATGATTTCCTTTTTGTACTCTGCTTTTTGCTTGTTGTGTAGGTCCTTGGTTCACTTCCCAGAAGAGCCATAATTTATGTACCTTTGTTATTTTATTAACTTTTATCAAATTTGGGGGACTAAGGATCCTACACCTACCGAGGGCCGGGTCGGTGAGGCATCCATTCTACCCACCATGCGAGACTTCACCCAGGTCGTCCCTGTGCTGCCATGTAGCGG
Source organism: Coenobita brevimanus (assembly GCF_032717465.1). Classification (NCBI taxonomy): domain Eukaryota; kingdom Metazoa; phylum Arthropoda; class Malacostraca; order Decapoda; family Coenobitidae; genus Coenobita; species Coenobita brevimanus. The sequence continues at coordinate 14,862 of NW_027644075.1, forward strand.
TGTTGAATGGCAGGCATACCACTTCTCTACTGTTCCCGGAGTTATCTGCTACCATACGCAGTATCCTCGCCTCTGCCTAGCTTCAGGGGGAGTTTAATCGATACTTGTTTGTTTTTTCATAAATTTATTAATGGGACTTGTTAGACCTGGGGGAAAGTCTCGAGAGGGTTTAAATATTGATAATGTTTGGTATTTCAGTATCTTTAATTAATTTGTAAATAAATGTATGGTTTTACTTCGGAGTTTTCTTTGGTGTTTCATGTGTGAATAATGTGAGATATTCTGTTTTCTACCTTGTGGATTTGGAACCTTCTTACAGGTATATTCAGCTCCTTTACTTATTTCTATATATACACTTATACACTCACTATCTATCATTTATTACAACTCATTTACTCATCTATTTAGTTAGGACATAAATAAAAGGCGTATTTCGTAACACCATACCTTAATGACAGGGATATTTTCGCCACCACCCACGTTAATACCAGATGATAATCAATTAGCGCCCACAGCGGATCCACAATTAGGAGAGCACCAAGGCAACACACCCATTGTACAAAACTCAGCACAAACTAAAGATCAAGAAACAAATACGTCAGTTCTAGATGATGAGTGGGAAACCCCCTCTGACGTAGCAAGTGAGGACTTTGTCGCTGACTTCGACACATATGACAATATACTTAACAGGGTTCACCGTTCAGGCCGAACCTATTCCACCATTCTCTCACACAACGATAAACAAGTCCAAGTTAAATTAACAGAGCAAACAGTGAAAATGAATAACACAACAAATACTGCGGATCAGACATCCCCACCTCAGGTTTATGTTTATCATGAAGATAAAACTGCCTCAAAATTCTCTGGCAAAGAAAAAGATCGTATAGATGTAATTTCATTGGTCAGTCAGTGCGAACAAATCTTTATCAAAAGACACATACTAGATGAACAAGAGAAAATTGCCATTTTTTCATCTTGCATAAGCCAGGAAAGATGTCCAGCAAGCAATTTACTAAGGTCAGATAAGCTCCTCAAGGCTAAGACATATGATGAATTTAAAACTGAATTTTTGAAGAAATTTTCTGGAGGTATGAACTTCTTGCCAGGTATAATTCCAGAATTACCTAAGATTGTAGACCTTGTAAGGGAACACACTACAAACCATGTGCTCAGTGAAATAACTGCTGATGTCTCCACAATCAAAAGAACATTATTGGTTACTTTGGAAAACTCAACTGGATAACAGATGATGGAAAGATGTCCCCAGACCTTGTTGTGGACATCCTTGGTTATGTAGCTGCCTTGTGTAAATTACCTGATAGGACCCTTAAGATCGCCAAGACGATCGCGTAGGCTACACCCCAGGCATGTGCTTGCTAGACTTAATGAACGAGGTAGAGATGCAGTGCAGTAAAGCAGGGATGATCAACACACACGCACATTGTAGTAGAATGAGAGTACCTGAGACAGTATCAGCTGTGAAAACATCTACAACGACCCCAAACAGAGAACAAAATCGATCGCGACCCGAAAGCAAGCAGAGCAAACAACTAAACGTGTCGAGGGTTCGATCACAAACACCAGGCTACAGGCAGTTTCATAAGTTTTCGCGCAGCCCGAGCAGATCTCCACAAACAACACTACATATGGGAAGTCACCTCGTAGATCACAGTCAAAAGATAGGTCCATTCTATGTCATTATTGTGCAAAACCAGGACACACAAGGAATGAATGCTTTATCAAAACAAAAGAGGATAGACAAAAGACACAAGGATTTGGTCCTTACTGTAGGCATCATAGATACCAAGGGCACTGGACCAGTAACTGCAAAACAGTAGAAAAAATTGTGTCTATGTTCAAATCGGGGGAAGACCAAGTCATGAAAAAAACGAACAAACGTAAAGAAAAGCAAGTCTAAAATTCACATACGAGGCATGTTGGGAAATGAGTGTATCTTGATACCAGCTGTATGTGAGGATCAAAACGTTTCCTTATTTTTAGACACAGGCTCTCCAGTGAAATTAATAACACAAGAAGAAATAAATAGAATTTTTAAAAATAAGAAGAAAGTAACTTTTCTGGAAGAAGCTGATTCAGATTTATATACAGTAGATGGAAAAAAAAACACAGTAAAAGGTATGATAAGGTTAAATATCAGTTTCACAGAGACTACAAGACCATTCTCTGCATTTTTCTATATCATTGAAAACTTAGCAATTAAAGCTCATATGTTACTGGGTTTAAGATGCATGAGAGCAGAGAACATAACTTTACTCCCACAATTGAATGGAACAGACTTTGACAATGAATTCATAGAGGAAATACCATCAGAGCCCTCACCGATTAGTAAAAGAGAACTAAAAAGAATTGGTAATATTAAAAGCTTAAACAAACACACACAAACAGATGAGTGTATAGATACACTCACACCACCAGTCCCAGCCTCCATAATTAGAGACCCAGGTAACAGTACTGATTTATCAGTTTTTTCCCCTCCATCTCACCAATGATTTAGTTATACCACCTAATTCCTACATGAAAGTTACCATGAAGAGCAAATTACGGAATAGTACTGTTTTTGTCGCAGAAGAATTATATAAAGTAAAGGGATTGTCAGTAGAAAATGCATTATGTCAGATGAACGACGAAGGGCAAACTCAGATATTCATAATTAATCACACGAATGGGGAAGTACAGTTGAAAAAGGGGACTTGCATAGTTAATATTGAAAAATGTCCCGCCCCTGTGAAGGAAATAGTTATAGCTGGAGTTACAAGTGAGATAAAATCTACGGGCAGAGAAAGCATAAAAGAGAATTTAATTCACTCAGGTGAATTTGATGAAGAAAATGATTTGTTAACCCTGCTGGAAACACACAAGGACACCGTAGCATTACCCGGAGAACAATTAGAGTGTACTAACCTGATTAATCACAAGATTAATGTGCACCCAGAAACACCACCAATTTTCGTACCAGCCTACCGCATCCCATAATCTCAACGTACACTTGCAAATCAATATGTCGATGAAATGTTAAAGCTTGGAATTATTGAACCTTCAGTCTCCCCATGGAATGCCCGATTATTCTTCATGCCCAAACGAAATGGAGAAATGCGTGTGGTAGTAGATTACCGTAAACTAAACAATCACACAATCTTAGACCGATTTCCCATGCCATTGCTAAGCGACATTCTACAGAATATTGGACCGGAAAATAATATATCTTCCGCAATCGATCTACTAAATGGCTATTACCAAATACCAGTCGAACAGGAGTCACGTAAATACACTGCCTTTTCCACAAATAGAGAACACTACCAATATACAAGGATACCGATGGAACTGAGGACAGCCCCAGGCACATTCCAGCGTCTTATGAATTACGTACGAGTATTGTCCGGAATTTTAAGACAAGGAATATTTGTTTATCTTGACGATATTATAATTGCAACGAAAAATATTACAGAACATCTCAAGAAATTAGACTTTCATTCATTCATTTTTCATTGCCAGACGCCATGTATCCCAAACGGGGTGGCCAAGGGCTTAGAGTTAATTGTTTTACAGGGAGGGGCACTAATCCTCCACCAACCCCACTTGACCTACAAAAGCTTAGTGATGCTGGTTTAAAAATTAAGCTTTCTAAATGCAAATTTTGCTTTAAGGAAATAAATTTCTTAGGCCACAAATTAAGTTCTAATGGTATTCATACCACTGATGACAAAATACAGGCAGTGAGAGATTTTCCTGAACCCACTACGACTGACGAAGCTAGACTATTTTTAGGTCTAGCTGGGTACTATAGGTCATTCGTACCACAATTCTCTCATATAGCCTTTCCTCTATTCCAACTACTCAAAAAAGATGCTACTGTATATTCCAATGGGAAGAAAAACAAAAAAAAAGCATTTAACAATCTAAAAATTAAACTAACAAATGCACCTTGTTTGGCATATCCAGTTTTCACAAAATCATTTATTATTTGTACAGACGCATCAGTTAAAGGATTAGGGGCTGTACTGATGCAGGAAGATAAAAGAGGAAAGAATCAACCAATTGCATTTGCCAGCAGACAAACAAAAGGTGCAGAGAAAAATGATTGCACTACAGACTTAGAGACACTTGCAGTGGTTTTTGCATTACAAAAGTTTCGAGATTTGGTATATGGTTACGAAATACACTTATTCACCGACCATAAACCACTAGTGGGTATGTTTAAAGAAAAACTCCTTTCTGGGAGGAGAGCAAGATGGAAATGTACAGTTGAAAACTACAATGTACAAATTCATTATATACAAGGTAAAATGAACGTAGTAGCTGACGCATTATCTATGGTCCGTCTATTTTATGAAGAGCGTTTGGGCGTTGTCCCTCCTGGGGAATCCCCGTCCCACAGTGTTGCCATACTTTGAACTGGGCAACTTAATCGGATTAGAAAGAAGGCTCTAATAATAACTCTCCCTCCCAGCACACCACACACTCTCTCTCTCTCTCTCTCTCTCTCTCTCTCTCTCTCTCTCTCTCTGCATATAGAAATTGCATTTTTTATAGATTTATTTCTATAAAAAGTCTACACACTTTTATGAATTTTTAGAATTTGAGGAAGGGCACACGAGAGCAAGTAGCAGGAGTAAGAGCATCCATCTCAGGTGGCGGCCAGAGTGGAAATGACCTGGATTAACACAGTGTGTGGCAACGTTGGAAAGCAACGTTACCAAGTGTTGTGGTATTTATAAAAAGTCATTGTTATTATTAGAAAAAAAGAGGCATTTATAACACTATATAACCTTATTAAAGAATTAAATATATATATACTGTAAATAAACTTCATTTAGAAGTAGTAAATAGTTGACATGAGACAGAGAGATGTACACGTTTGGCAGCGAAGCGGCCTATGATATTCCCAAGAGGGACAACGCTCAAACGCTCTTCATAAAATAGATGGACCATAGGAACCCGAACACAATTCAGGTCGCAGCATTAGATCTCAAAGGAAATATCCCAAACCACGATGATATCGCAAAAGCACAAAGACTTGACCCAATATGGTCTAAAGTTATATACAAGTTAGAAAGTGGAGATGACATACAATTACCCAAACTGCATGTACCACTCGAACAATTCACAATAGTCAATAATACCTTATACAAGATCAACCCGAAACAACCAAAACGCCAAAGAAATACTAAACAGTTGGTAGTAGCCTACCTAATGACATGATACCCCAAGTGTTACGAACGATACACGATAGCCCACATGCAGGACATCCTGGAAAGGATAAGACATTCAAACAAGCCCAGCTGTTATATTACTGGCCTTCATTACGAAAAAAGATATAAACAGTCATATAGACAGATGCGAATCATGTGCAAAACACAAAGGATACCCAATCACACCTGCACCACTGGGTAATTACCCTGTACCACATCAACCATGGGACGTTGTCGCTGTTGATTTACTCAAGATGCCATTATCATACAATAACAACCAATACCTATTCGTAGCAATGGATCATTTTTTCCGTTATGTCATTTTAGCTCCAATTAAAGATAAAACAGCAGAGACAGTAGCAAAGGCAATAACAGATAATGTAATATGTTGCTTTACTACCCCAAAGGTACTAATAAGTGATAATGGAGGAGAATTTAATTCTGATATCTTACAAGAAATATGTAAACAATACAACATCAAAAAGGTTAATATTTTAGCCTATCATCCAGCATCTAATGGGTTAGTAGAGAGAGAAAACAAAAAAGTATTAGATGTGCTACGACACATTCTCAGTGAAAATTATGCAAGCTGGGATGATTGGATTCCCAGAGTAGAAGCCTCAATTAATGGATCTATAAATAAATCCATAGGTGACACACCACATTTCATTATATATGGGACAGATAAAAAACTACCATATGAGCTCCTAGAAGGTGACAGTCTGCCCATGTACAATTACTATGATTACTCTAAACTCCGTTTACGTGAATTCCAGGACATACACAGAAGTCAAAAAACAATTAACGATGTCCAAGGAAGAAATGACGGAGACATTTAACAAGAAGGCAAGAGATTCAGCTATCAGCTTAGAGACACTGTTTATGGTATCATTCATACGAGAGACAGTAAATTATCCCCAAAATTTGAGGGCCCATACAGGGTAATTAACATAAAAGCAAACAAAGTTTTAATTAAGTCACTGTCTAGTGGCGAAGAGAAACAAATTCATATTGACCATTTAAAACGAGTTTCAAGGGAACTATCCAATATGATAATTATTCAGCATCGGATACAACCGAACAAACGAACGTAACTCATGAAACCAATCAAGAAAACAACAATAATTACAAAAATAAATTAAGGTCATATACCAAACAATCAAACATAGGCACAACTGTTCCAATAAAATCTACAGTACATCATTTATGAGAATTAAATATCGATTTAAACTCCTTCTATAAATGAAATAACAATCAACCGTAACGCACATCATCACTATCATCAACCACAGCATGACCATATTAGGAAATTAATAGATTTTTTTGTCGGTAGGTAACGATGAAGGGACTTATGCTATGGATTCTCCTCTACATAGCAAGAGGATATGTGCACTTAGACCCCCAACACATAGTACGGCAAGGACGCCTCATAACTCCAACGGCCACGACTTCAATCGTAAAAGACGTCATGAGTACTGAAATAAGTCTGGATTACTTGTATGAATTACCTTCTTATCTAGAAAATATCGCAAGACCAATGCGAACCCTGGACTTCATGATAGGAGGCTATGTTTCACAAGCACATAACACAAAGGAAGTGGATGAAATAGTGAAGTTAGTGAAATGGAAAGTAGAACAGGCAAAGTCAACTATGCTCATCATGATCCAAGATCTCCTATCTTATGGAATGGAGGTACTGAGCAACAAGAACAATATCACAAGTACTCGCCAAAAGCGCGGTTTGTTCAACCTGGGTGGCGCAGTTCTTGGGAACATCTTTGGATTGGCTACAGAGGAAGACCTTAAAGAAATAAACAACAAATTTAGTAAAATACCTCAGGTACTAACATACCAAGATAAATTCATCACAGGACATAACTCAGCAATGAAGACAATTGTGAAAAATCTGAAAAAGGCAGAAAACATAGCTCTCGAAAGTGTAGATAAAATAAATGAAATGGAAGGTAACATAACACTTTTCCAACACTTCTCCAACATCACAGAACATATTGACACAATTCTACTACAATTAGACAACAGTAGAGATCGTTACAGGGCACTTATGCAAGGAATTTCGAATGCTGGTGATGGCAAGATCACAATTGACTTACTTCCAGTTCATGAGCTACGTCAGATAATTAGTCAAGGCATACATAAACATAAATTGAAGCTTTTGTTCCGAAGTAGGGAATTCATGCAATATTATCCATGTTTAGAAGCAACAGTAACACCAACATCAGTAGTAGTTCATGAACCATTCATAACTGAAGACCTGTTCACAGTATACCAAATACACCCCTTCCCCTATAAAAATAACAACACTTTGGTCATCATCAACATCAACACAGACACCGAACTCATCATGGTCTCCAAGAGACGGAACACTGTCACTTTCGCAAGTGAATCAACGATTGAACGAAAGTGCCACACATCCTTAGATGCTGTTCATCTTTGTCCTGCGTACATTTTCACGTTTCAGCCTACTGATACAGTCCCTTGTGAAATGGCTATCATCAGAAATAACAATTTGCATCATCATTGTAACTTTTGCTCCAGATAAGCTTGTACACCATCAACGCATTGGACACTCACAGTTTTTTTTTATTTCACTCATAACACATCAGTTTACAAAGTCTGTCCAGATATACCATCATCTCATACTTCAGCATCAGGATTATACATAGCACCAGACTACTGTGCGGTATTTACACCATCCATGTCCACTTTATCCACCATTAATCACTATGCCATCCTCAATCATACACACAAACATCTCCACCCACTGCCTGATATGGACTAAAACATGAGCACAAGTGTTAAGTTGACTTCACCTAAGTTTGAAACTATGCAACTGATCAATGAAACAATGAAGCCCTGGGAAGATTTGAGTTTGAGTATGTTCAACCCATATTATGTGTATAGCCCAGCACCTACTGTCTTTATAATCTTCTGCATTGTATTTGCAGTAGTGCAGTTCGCAGTGCACAGAATGCATGCAAGAATTGCAAATTTGGAGTCAGTATTTAGTGGGGGTAGAGTTAACATCCAAGTTAACCCCCCTGAATGAAGTGTACATATTTTGTATATAGTATTAATTATATATATATATATATATATATATATATATATATATATATGATACAAAGAAAAATGACCCATGATATAGAAGTATGCTATACCAGTAGCATTATCTTTAAATGAAATATTAATAGCTCTTACCATAATCTTAACTTTAAACTATTTTTTTTCTTGCATGTATGCATTTTACTACAATAACCAATTTACAAACTGTATTACAGTTAAATAGTTTAACTTTAGTGCATTTATTCAAATATGTATACAACTTGTTTAAAATGTAATATTACTAGATCATTGCAATTTACTGTGAATATTATATGTATACAATATTATAATCAATATTTTGTACTAATAGATTAGTATATGTCAATGATAATTACTGTTGGAGGACCTCCAGCGCGTGACTGAGCAGTGTCAGGACTCCATATTATAATTGCAAATCATAATAGATTGATGGATAGATAGATGGATAGACAAACAGATAGAAGCAGGAAGTCATAGGATGAGACAGGTATTGTGTCTGCGAGAATCGAGCAATGCCAATCATGCTTACACACTCTAACTCAAGGAATGCTTGATAGGCACACGACAGCGCCTCGTGACCATACACACACATACTCACACACAGGCTTCTAGAACATTTCAACAACAGTGTAACACACGTGACACGACCCCGGCTACACCAGAATTTAGGAAGCAGAGCTCAGAAGGCGTTTAGCCATAGAACTGACAGGTAGTGGAGCGAGTGAACAAGAAGAGGGGTCCAACTAGACTTCTATCTATCTATCTATTGCCAGACGCCTCAATCCCGTTTGGGGTGGCCAACTAGACTTACTTAGTATATAAAGTCTCTGTAATACATACGCTGCTCAACTTCAGACTTTCTCTGAAGATAATAAATCAAGATCAACTCCCTGAATAAATCAAGATCAACTCCCTGTATTTCATCTTTAACTCCTCCTGCTCTTCAATTATCAAAATAACAATAAAAACTCAAGACTCACTTATTACAAGAATAGAGAGTCACAGAGGTACTGCTACCTGTATCGAGTATTTTAAACGTCAGGTGAGTGATTTCTCTATGAATTTTCGATGTTTCTCACCAAAAGCGGAGGTTTTAGCCAAAAAAAAAAAATCCAAAATAGCTCAGGATTGGGGGGTGTCGGAGGGGCAAAATAGCTCGAGATGTGACAGGTTAAGTCTGCTCAAAAGTTCATTTCAGTGAGAGAGTTGTTGCTGTTTGGCTTGAATAAGATGAAATTGTGGAGTGGTCTTTGACAAGGCAACATGCATGTCATCGTTGACATTCAGTTGATTTCGACTTTTCATTTTGATAGAAACAAGCGCTGAAATCCCTGACTCACAAAGGTATGTAGTTGCAAATGGAATCAGAGCATCCATAGCTCGCTTTGCCAGATGAGGGTAGACTTGTGTCAGTGAACACCAGAATTCTTCAAGACTTAGAGTTTTTTTTTTTTTTTAAGTTATTGATGGCAAATGGCATCACGCAATCTTGCTAAATTGTTCTCAATCATTCTGACCTTTGTTACACTGCAAAGCTACAAAAATGATATGGAAATCACTTATGCTGAAATGGTGAAAGTAAAGAAAGACCTAGAAACAAGGGTGGAAGAAAAAAGCATTAAAAAGGTGAAAAAGTTTTATGTTAGGTGTTTAAGGATCAGCTTTCCGTCCCTTGAACGCCTGTTCTGCAGCTGGGTTCCCTTTCTAGACCAGAGCTTAGGAAACTAAGAGAGAGACAGGGCACAAAAACTCAGGGCAGCAACCTTACACGTATATTGGTAAATTCTAAATGTGGAACAGGTAGATGTCACAAACAGGAATCTAGGCAATTATATAACATGTACTGAGATCGGGAGTAGCAGTATCTCGCAGGATACTGTTAAGACAACAGTTCCGGATAAAAGTGAATAGTACAATGAACAGCATTTAAGGTGTTAGGCAGAGGAATCGGTCACTGTCACTTTAAGGGAAATTTACACTGTGGTTGGAATAGGTGGCTTGGCTATAGGTCTTATGTCGCAGAAGATATACATTACTAGAGCCGAGATACACATTCACTCAGGTCACTGTAATCACTGCTCGGCTTCTCTCGCCCTGTCACTGTTTCACTGTTGGTCTGTACTTCCGATACTGTAACACTGATAGAACTTGGGCTTAGTTTCCCTCTAGTATTTTAACACACTGCCCGAGGTCTAGGTCACTGTTTCACTGTCACTGCACTTCCACTGTCACTCACTGTTGGGACTGGGTAGGGTGGTGGTGTTGGTGGAGGGCAGCGGGAGAGCTCACAGCCCGGCTCCTGAAGGGGGCTGAGCTCCACCAGGGGCCTCAGTGTCCTGCGGTCACAGGATCACTTGTAGGGGTGTCCTCTCTTGTTCAGGGCTGCATGCGGCAAAGGGTCCCACACTGTTGAGGCTAAGAACTGGAGGCCGGGTCTCAGGACTAGGCCTGAAGAGTTTCCTGAAGTGCTCACTCAGGTGGCTGACGGAGGACGAGTGTCGTCTGCGTCGAGGTGGGGAGAGGTCTCGCCCAGGGGTCCTGGGGGCGGCCTCAGGGGCCTGTCAGCTGCAGTCTCCTGCTGTCAGGAACGCTGTCAGGGGTGGGCTGCGGTGTCGGCCTCCGTAGGAGTCCATCAGGTAGGGTCCCTCTGGAGCCGGCTGTGTGAAGAATAGCCCTGGGGATAGTACAGGGCCTCTCCATGGATCCTCGAGACTGAGGCCTTCCTCCAGGAGTTGCATTGCTGGTGGTGGACAGTAGGGTCATCTGCGCCCCCGTCGGTCAGCAGGTCTGATGGCAGAACACCCTCTCATGGTGGAGTCACAGGGGTCGAGGGCTTTGGTGCTCCTCCCCAGTGTGGCTGCCATCCATCGCTGGGTTCCTGTGGGCAATGAAACGAGGGCGGCTATCGGTCATCCCTTCGTCGCAGGCATGGTTACCGGCTGTCACCTGGCCCTGACTCCCTGATGGGGATGCAGGCAAAGTGCACCTACTGGCCATCACTTGCCTGTCAGTGTGGCTACTGGCTGTTGCCTGAACCCTGTATGGAAGACGATGTGGCAATGAGGAGTGGCTGCAGGCCGTTTCCTTTCGATGGGTGCGGCTACCAGCCGTCGCCTATGTCCTGTCCTCTGTGGCAGCTACAGGAGAGGGGATGTACCCTTCTCTCCCCAGCGGCTACCAGCTGTCACTGGTTCCCGTAGGGAGGTATAGCAGCACCTGATGGGGGTGCGGCTGTCAGCCATCTCCTGCTGTGTGGCCCAGCTACAGGCCATGGCCTTTTAACCCCTTAACCGCGGGGAGTCACTTTCGTGACGCTTGGGACCAAGGGATCATACCGCAGGGCGTCACTTTTGTGATTCTGTGTTATTTTGAATTCACCCGGGCTTTCAAGTGGTGGCTTGTATCATCTATCAGTACTGCCTATATCCAACACTAGTCAGTACTCCTATTCTCATCTGTACTCCCATTCATTGTTGAAAATTTAGCCATTTCTCCCTGTACTTGACTCCCCTCCCTACCTCCCCTCCATTACCCTATCATCTCGCCTGCCCGGCCGTGCTATGCTAAGTAAATCTTCCCTGGAATTTTTCACTGATTTCATCCATTGAAATAAGCCCTATGCCCTATTCTTATACCAAATAATATATATATAAGAAAGAAATAAGGTAAGTGAGAGTGCCATACACCTAGAATTGGCTAATTATCACCTGACAACACCTCATGTGCACTCATTCGCTAATTTTCGCTGTTTATTTCCCCTTGAGATATGCCGTATAATCTATTTTTGTAATAAAAATATACATAAGAAAGGAAGGGAGAACCCTAAGTGATATTTACAGTCACCTGGAACTACCTAATTATTGCAGGCCACCACACTGTATTCTACGCTAAGTAAATCATCCCTGGAATTCTCCACTGATTTCATCCATTGAAATAAGCCCTATGCCCTATTCTTATACCAAATAATATATACAAAAAAGAAATAAGGTAATTGATAGTGTCATACACCTGGAACTAGCTAATTATCACCTGACAACGCCTCATGTGCATTCGTTCGCTAATTTTCGCTGTTTATTTTCCCTTGAAATATGCCATATAATCTATTTTCGTAATAAATATACATATAAGGAGGGAAGGGAGAAGCCTAAGTGATATTTACATTCACCTGGAACTACCAAATTTATTAGGTATTGTCTTGGTTTCCTGCCAATCATTTCATTGCTACATATTAGCAGGTCTCACAAGGCCAAAGTTGGTGGTATTGCACTCACCCAAGCCAGGCGGCAGGAGGCCACCACTATCAGTTCACTGTCATCTTTCAAAGTGAAGGTACGTCTGCTTGCTCCTGCTAACTACCGCCGTTTTTCAGCCCCATGCAAAGGGCCCTGTGACCTTTACCTCTTACTAAACCTTGTGTGGAAAGAGGTAAAGGGCTGACAATTGATAAAAGAGTGACTACGATCTTTCTGTTGAGTAAAACAGTGCAAGTGGAATTGTAAATAATGTGTAAATAATGTGTAAACAGCAAGTGAAAGCAATGAATGTACATATACATGAACAGTGGAAAATAGTTTTATAAGTTACTTCAAGTGACAGTGCATGACACAGTGTAAATAAAATAGAAATGTAAATAACGTAAATAAAATAGAGAACGTTAATAGAAATGTAAATGAGTAGTATTATAAGAATACGAGTATATACCCTAGGAGTAATGAAAGTGAAAGTTTCACTCTAGCATGTATGAATAATATGAGTTATGAGAGTGAAGGTGAAAGTGACATTCACTCTCAATGCTAGTATACAGGACGAGAAAGTGAATGCTACGTATTTTATTGAAAGAAATTGAATGCCTACAGTGACAATAAACTACTATTAATGAAGGAAACTTATGGATAAAGACTGTAGATATATATAAGTGTTATATAGTGATAGAAATATAAACTGTGAGTGTTTTTATGAATAATAAATGACAGAACACCAGCGGCGAATTAGCACAAGTGGGAAGGTCACACGCCATCGTAATTTTCATTGCTTACAGTGTTTTTTTTTGGAGTATGGATTCCAAACTATTTGAGAATCATAGAATAGTGTTTCTAGTGATAATATCAGACTGTGGTAATCATATTACGGGTTGTCAGGAAGTGCTAAGTGGAGACTTTGTTACCCAACTTCAGAGGTCTTCACAAGTCCTATTGTACTCGAAGAAGGCTCAACAAACACCCCAGGAGAAAGCTGAAGGTATGTGCCATAAGCATATATGATTTTAATATTCTAGGACTAATAACTGATTTTTGGCAAATATTTTTAGAGAGTCTATGGAGGCGCGAATATGCCCACGGGAGCCACAAGAAAAAGCAAAACAAGCCCGCGGTGTAAGGGTTAAGGGCATGGCTACCAGCCGTTGCCTGAGGCCGTCCACAGGCCATGGCTCTTAGGGGGGAGTGGCTACTGGCCATCTCCTGCAGGGCAGAGCAGCTGCTGGCCATCTCTGGGAAGCCTTCTGAGCGACTACTGGCCGTCTCCTGAAGGTCTGAGTGGCTACGGGCTGTCTCACAAAGGGTGCGGCTGCTGACCATCACTGGGGTGCTGCTTGGAGCTAAGGAAGTAGCTCCATCCTGATCTTACCGAGGGTCAGCTTGCCCACAAGGTAGTCTCTGTTTCCTGCTATGGTGGCGGTGGGTGAGTTCCGGGTCACAGGGGCATGCGACCCAGGCGGACTTACGTCCCTGTTGCCCGGGGTCGGGTCGCGCTCTGTCTGCCCCTCCGTAGGCTCCTCCCTGGGGTGTTGTGCTGCCCTCGGTGACTATTCCCGGCATTTTAAAAACAATAATCCAAAACAATCCAAAATTGGTCAGAGATTCAGCAGACATCAACATATCTATGGTAATCACTGGTTTAGAAGAGAGAGAAATAAAAATAAGATCTCGAGAGACAAAAAGATGGCAAATGTAATGAGCATATTGAAGGAAGTATCAGAGGAAATCTGTAATAAAGATGTGGAGGAACACAAATGGTTAGGCAAATATGAGGGAAATAAGTCAAGACCTCGAAAAAGTAACCTCTAGAGTGTAAACACTGTGGAGGAGATACTAAAAAATGCAAAGAAATTCATGGAAAAAGAGGAATTCAAAAACATATGGATAAAAAGATGCCTAACTCAAGAGGAACTGGAAATACTAAAAGAGAAGAGGAGGAAGCAAAAACGAAGAAAGAGGGAAGATCAGAGGAGGAGAAAAATACATTTTTTTTACAAAGTAATCGGATTACAGGTTCGAAAGTGGTACATAAACAGGATGGAATAAAAAAGAGGAAGGTAGTAGACCCAAGTCATGACAAGCATGTAAATAAGATTATTAAGTTGATGTACTGAAATGTAGATGGAATGGTATCTAAATTTATTAGAGATGAATGATTATATCAGAGAAAATGAACATATAATATGCCTAACTGGAACAAAACACCAAGGATGTCAAAAATGACATCCTAAACTTAGAAGGAATACAATATATGGAGAAGAGATAGGAACTTAACCCGAGACGTCCCATCGACGTATGGGTACGTTGCAACATTTGCATTTGCCAGTCCCGTCGACATACTGGTACGTTTTGCAATTGCAAGGTTCCTAATTTGCACAATTTTCAATTTTCAGGCGTGATTTTTCGTACGTATACACGGTACACCTTCCTCTATTCCTCTACAAGATGCCAAGCAGGGACAATGCCTTACACCGCATAACCTCCCCCCCCCTCTCACGCCATTGTCTCGGCAATTCACCTGTTACCAGTGACCTGGCCAATAAAGACATTCAGGGCCAGAGTGATTCCCCAATCGATGACAATGTGGAGGACAAGGTTTACATAGCATTAGAGGAAGAAACAGTCAGAAATGATGATCAGGTAATGTGGCAAAAGAAGGTCAGGAATGGTGATGAGTTAGTAAGTGAAACAATGCTTATAATGCCTATATTACTGTTTGAAAACCAATATACTCTCATACTACATATAAATTCGTACCAAATAAATAAATAAATACCGTTTAGGAGTGGTGTGGAATAGTTAACCTCCCATAGAACTCGTTTTCTTTGCAGCCAGTCTGATAGAAAACCCTGTAAGGTAAGGAGGTACTCCTACCTGTATCGAGTATTTTAAACCTCAGGTGAGCGATTTCTCAATGAATTTTCGATGTTTCTCACCAAAAGCGGAGGTTATAGCCAAAAAAAAAAAATTCCAAAAATGGTCGAGACTGTGGGGTGTTGGAGGTGCGAAAGTTGTCGGGATGTGAAGGGTTAACAAAAGGAGGAGGACTTATAATAATAACAAAGAAAAATCTAAAAGCCAAAGAAATAGAACTAGATACTCCATCGCAAGTAGAACTGATTGCAGTAGAAATCAATACATCTGAAGGAAAAGTAATTGTAGCAAATTTATACATGCCACCCAGGTCAAACACATGGGAAATAGGCGAATATGAGAATCTGGCAGAGAGTAAAATTCAGAGTTTAAGAGCAATACTACATAGAATGGATGAGAAATCAGGAAAGAATTATACTAACCGGAGATTTTAATGCAAACATAAATTGGAATACTCTAGATATAATAAGCCAAGAAAGCTGTTGGGACCAAAAGCTCCTGGATCTCGTGCAGGAGTTTTTCCTAATGTAAACATGTAAGGGAAAGCACCGGAAAAAAGAGGACACGATGTATTGTCAGTGCTAGATCTTATATTTACTAAGCAAGAAAACGATATTGACCATTTAATGTATTGCCCTCCATTCGGCAGAAGCGACCATTCAGTACTAAATTGAAACTTCAGGATTGCATATGACATAGTTAACAGCAATGAAAGTTACAAAAAGAGCCTCAATTATATAAAGGGAAACTAACATTACCTAAAGAAGTACATCTTAGAAATTGATTGAGAACTGGAGCTTAGAGGACAATATTTAAATGCTCTATATAAAAAATTCTGTGAACTTTATGAAATAGGAGTCCAGAAGTACATCCCACAGCACAGAGAAGCAGAAAAGAAAATAAAGAAATGGTTTAATACAGAATGTAAAAACTCAAATAAAAAGTGGTTTATTGTGGAATAGATACAGAAGACACAATTGTGTAAGGGCATATAACAACTATAAACAGGCAAGAAACGGTTATACAAGAATAAGGAGCGAAGCCCAAAAACAGTTTGAGGAGGCTATCATAAACAAAAGTAGTGATCAACCAAAGCTATTTTACAGCTACATCAGAAGCAAAACCAAAGTAAAAGATAAAATACAATCCATTACGGATGAGGGGATCACCTATACACAAGAGAAGGATATATGTGAAGCACTAAATAAGAATTTCCTATCAGAGTTTACAGAAGAAAAAAAAAATTAGAGGGATTATATGGAACATGCATGGCCACACATATTACTGGATATACAAATATCACAAAAAGAAATACAGGAGGAATTACGTAAATTAGACAAAGGAAAAGCAAATGGTCCTGATGAAATTTCATGTTGGGTGCTACATGAATGTGCAAAGGAGTTATGTAAACCATTATCTTTACTTTTCAAGAAATCCTTGGGCCAAGGTAAACTACCTGATATTTGGAAGAAAGCAAACATTGTTACCTTACTCAAGAAAAAGAATAGACAAAATCCATTGAACTACTGACCAGTATCACTAACCTGTGTTGTAAGCAAGGTATTAGAAAAGCTGATAAGAAAAGTTTGAGTAAATCATCTAGAAGAACACAATATGATAACAGAAAGACAGTTTGGTTTCAGAAAAGGGAAATCCTGTGTTACTAGTCTGTTGAACTACTATGACAGAGTAACAGAAACATTACAGGAAAGAGAAGGATGGGTGGACAGTATCTATTTAGATTTCAAGAAAGCATTTGACACAGTACAACACCAAAGATTTTTATGGAAACTGAACCATCAAGGAGGAATTCAAGGCAAAACTGTATTGTTGGATGCAAGATTTTCTATTAAAAAAAAAAAAAGAAAAAAAAAAAGAGAGAGAGAGAGAGAGAGAGAGAAATGAGGACAGTACTAGGGGGAAATTACTCATCATGGAGGGAAGTGAGTAACGGAGTTCCACAGGGCTCAGTGCTGGCACCAATCATGTTTTCAGTGTATATAAATGATATAGATAGCAACATTGGAAATGAAAGCTATTTACATATATTTGCTGATGATGCAAAAATACAAAGGACAATTACTAATGCAGACTCTTACTTCAAGAAGAACTAAATAAACTTCATGAATGGAGCAATACATGACAAATGGAATTCAGTCTGGACAAGTGTCATGTAATCAAGTTTGGTCGAAGTGGAAAAAGACCTGACTGGGATTATAAGTTAGGAAATAAAACCTTATAGGGGAGGGCGGTGATGATTCGGCCACTTTTTCGAAAAAAAATCATAATAAATAAAGTTTAAGAAATTCTTAAAATCTGCTTATTCCAAGAGGAAGCCACATCTTTTGGCTCTTTTGTGTGCTATTGTCAGTTCTTAAACTTACGTCATTTCTTGGCAGTAATTCAAACTCTTAAGGTCTCCAAAATGGCCGAACCATCCCTCTTGGTGTGGATGATTCGGCCACTGGCGTTGGATGGTTCGGCCACCATGTGGGATGATTTGGCCACTTGCCTCTGGGGCTCAATGAAAGAATTAAATACAGTGGGAAAATTAAGAATCAAATTTTCATCTATGCTGATATGATTTATTGGATTTATTTTTACCTAAACAATCTCCTTTTAATGAAACAAGGAACAAAACAATCTCCTCTTATAATGAAATTAAATGACCTCCTACTCTTGCCCATCTCAGATAAAATAAAAACTATAATTTTGTGAAAGAAAATATCCGAAGTCAAATGAAAGCTACTTCTCTTACATGGTGTTTACTCTTAACGCATTTTAAATCCAGTGAAACAAAAATCCAAAGTTGTAATACCTTTTGCACTTCGCTTTATGCTTTGTGAAACTGGTTCAGGTAATACTCCAATTATACCGTTTCTTGAAACAGAAGCCTCATCAAATTTCTGAGGGAAAGTAGAGAGAGAGAGAGAGAGAGAGAGAGAGAGAGAATATGTAATTCTTATAGAAAAAAAGGTAAGGGGATGAGTCTGTTATGATGTATGGCAGGGGTAAACCAGCTCTGCTGTCGGGCCCCTGCTGCAGATGTCACTGATTGCATTGCGCCAGTTGGACCGCCTTGTGCGGTGTGGTGCGGTTGAGGACTCAGTCCATTCCTCCCCTTTGGGGCCTAAAGATACGAATGAATGTGTTTGAATGGATGAGTAAATGGGGGAGTGTGTCGTCCTGTCTCGGCTACCTCCCTTATCGGGGGATTGCGAGTTCGACCTCGCGCCGGGCTGCCGTGCCGGGAGTGGTAGCTCGTTCCTGTAACCCTAGACGCGGGCTATTTAGTCCAATCCTGGGCTTAGCTCGGGGTAACTCCATTTCTCCCATTTTTCTCCTTGGGGGAAGCAGCCCTAGGTATATAGATAGATAGATAAATAGAAAAAAAATTGTTAAATAAAGAAAATAAATCATTATATAATTATGAGAGATGGTTCGGCCACCTGGCAACCCTGCACGAACCATCCCTCACTTCAAGTGGCCGAAGATCATCCCCCATGTATAAAGATGTACACACATGGCGCCCCGAAACCCAGAGTTCATAAGCTGTTCAAGTGTTATCTACTCTCACGTCGCCTATAGACGATAAATAGATATTTGCACTATATATGGATAACAACCTCTGAAGTATTAATGGAGCTACTGCTTACGTTGGATCACCGAAAAAGTACATAGGGGTCATGAAAAATCATAAATCTAACCTGATGTTGCTTTGTTTCCCGGCCAATCAACAAGGAAACAAAAACACATGTGCCATTTGTCGGCAAGATCACGCAACTTCATGTGAAATCTCAATGATCTAGGTCCCCTACATTATGATCAGGAAGGCCAGTGGCCGAACCATCCTCCTGGCCGAACTATCACTGCGCTCCCCTACACATCAGAAAGAGAGAAGGACCTAGGTGTGTTTATTAATAATAGACTATCTCCGGCTGGACCACATCAGTGAGAAGGTATGCAACATGTACACACTGCTTGGAAGTATGAGGAATAGCATCCACATACATAAATGAAGACATGCTAAAGAAAGATAATAATATCATTCATCAGACCAACCCTGGAGTATGCATCAGTAGTCTGGAGTCATCTCAAAAAACAAATAGATAAGATTGAAAAAGTTCAAAAGGGCCGCTACAAGATGGGTACTAAGCTTCGGCCAGGGATCTAAGCTTATGAAGAAAGGCTAGAAAAACTAAATCTGCCTACACGCCTGGAGAGAAGGAAAAGAGGGGAGACATGATTATGCTATATAAAGTGCATGCCAACAGGGAAAGTGAAAAATAGACATAAATGATTACTATAACCTACGGGGATGCATCAGCAAGAGGACACTGCAAAAAACTGCATAAAATGAGAGGCGATAAAGACGTAAGGGAAATTTAGTTTCCCATTTAGAGTGAAGTGATCAGTGGAATGCACTACCAAATAGAATTAGTGTGTGCCAAAACAATTCACAAATTTAAGGATATGTACGATAAATATGAATTTAAAGTACCTGAGGGGACAGTACGAGCTTGATTCATTTCTGTAGGAAATACAATTAGGTAAGAACACACCAGTACTGCTGTAGTGTATCACAGTCTTTAATCTTTTTACAATATAATGAAAATCAGGCAAAGTGCTGAACTGACTAGATTATAAATGAAAAATGCTAAAGCGCCTTAGATGCAGGATAAGATCATAACAATAACAAATGCTACAATGTAAAAATGAAAACTAAGGTACAATGGGGTGCTTTCAAAGCTAGTATTCCGGTAGATGTCACCACCATTGGGACAAACACATTCTCCACGCTGTTTAAAAAGCATATTTTTCTTTGTTAAATATCTGCACTGTTGTGCGAAACTGTTACAGTAATGTCATATTTCGTAATATAAATAGGTACAAATAGAACACGTATATATAACAGCGTGAATTGTTTATAACTATCATAAACGGAAATTTAAATATTATTGATGGTATGTGATGGCAACCCGCCATTTTCAGTGGTCCTATATTATTTAATTTCTGCTACATTTAGTGCAAGTTAGGTTCTTAATACATCGTTTGTTCAGACTATATTTGACTCCTAATGGGTATCTTGACTCTGTCTCTGTGTGGGCAGAAATTTATTGTTCAATATATACTGGGACTCAACATTTTGCTCATTCCATTCACGCATGCGCACAAGACTGTACAGTGTTTAAGTTTTTTTCACGAGAGATTTGTTTTCAAAACAAACGCACGTGAGACTAATGCTTAGAATAATACAATTTAGACTGAGTTTGTCTGGGTAGGTTAGATAAAGTAAGGTACTGTAATTGCTTTGGAGGGTCTGAGGGGGCAACACCACGCTCTATCAAACCATGGCAACGCGGGTCTTGTGGTGTGCAAGGCGGGCAAGGAGTGAGCAAAATGTTGAGTCCCAGTATTTACTCAACATTAAATTTCTGCCCACACAGAGACTGATCGAGTCAAGATACCTACTAGGCGTAATTTATAGTCTGAACAAACTATG
>NW_027644076.1:0-4995 GCF_032717465.1 Coenobita brevimanus
CTACTGGCTGTTGCCTGAACCCTGTATGGAAGACGATGTGGCAATGAGGAGTGGCTGCAGGCCGTTTCCTTTCGATGGGTGCGGCTACCAGCCGTCGCCTATGTCCTGTCCTCTGTGGCAGCTACAGGAGAGGGGATGTACCCTTCTCTCCCCAGCGCGGCTACCAGCTGTCACTGGTTCCCGTAGGGAGGTATAGCAGCACCTGATGGGGGTGCGGCTGTCAGCCATCTCCTGCTGTGTGGCCCAGCTACAGGCCATGGCCTTTTAACCCCTTAACCGCGGGGAGTCACTTTCGTGACGCTTGGGACCAAGGGATCATACCGCAGGGCGTCACTTTTGTGATTCTGTGTTATTTTGAATTCACCCGGGCTTTCAAGTGGTGGCTTGTATCATCTATCAGTACTGCCTATATCCAACACTAGTCAGTACTCCTATTCTCATCTGTACTCCCATTCATTGTTGAAAATTTAGCCATTTCTCCCTGTACTTGACTCCCCTCCCTACCTCCCCTCCATTACCCTATCATCTCGCCTGCCCGGCCGTGCTATGCTAAGTAAATCTTCCCTGGAATTTTTCACTGATTTCATCCATTGAAATAAGCCCTATGCCCTATTCTTATACCAAATAATATATATATAAGAAAGAAATAAGGTAAGTGAGAGTGCCATACACCTAGAATTGGCTAATTATCACCTGACAACACCTCATGTGCACTCATTCGCTAATTTTCGCTGTTTATTTCCCCTTGAGATATGCCGTATAATCTATTTTTGTAATAAAAATATACATAAGAAAGGAAGGGAGAACCCTAAGTGATATTTACAGTCACCTGGAACTACCTAATTATTGCAGGCCACCACACTGTATTCTACGCTAAGTAAATCATCCCTGGAATTCTCCACTGATTTCATCCATTGAAATAAGCCCTATGCCCTATTCTTATACCAAATAATATATACAAAAAAGAAATAAGGTAATTGATAGTGTCATACACCTGGAACTAGCTAATTATCACCTGACAACGCCTCATGTGCATTCGTTCGCTAATTTTCGCTGTTTATTTTCCCTTGAAATATGCCATATAATCTATTTTCGTAATAAATATACATATAAGGAGGGAAGGGAGAAGCCTAAGTGATATTTACATTCACCTGGAACTACCAAATTTATTAGGTATTGTCTTGGTTTCCTGCCAATCATTTCATTGCTACATATTAGCAGGTCTCACAAGGCCAAAGTTGGTGGTATTGCACTCACCCAAGCCAGGCGGCAGGAGGCCACCACTATCAGTTCACTGTCATCTTTCAAAGTGAAGGTACGTCTGCTTGCTCCTGCTAACTACCGCCGTTTTTCAGCCCCATGCAAAGGGCCCTGTGACCTTTACCTCTTACTAAACCTTGTGTGGAAAGAGGTAAAGGGCTGACAATTGATAAAAGAGTGACTACGATCTTTCTGTTGAGTAAAACAGTGCAAGTGGAATTGTAAATAATGTGTAAATAATGTGTAAACAGCAAGTGAAAGCAATGAATGTACATATACATGAACAGTGGAAAATAGTTTTATAAGTTACTTCAAGTGACAGTGCATGACACAGTGTAAATAAAATAGAAATGTAAATAACGTAAATAAAATAGAGAACGTTAATAGAAATGTAAATGAGTAGTATTATAAGAATACGAGTATATACCCTAGGAGTAATGAAAGTGAAAGTTTCACTCTAGCATGTATGAATACTATGAGTTATGAGAGTGAAGGTGAAAGTGACATTCACTCTCAATGCTAGTATACAGGACGAGAAAGTGAATGCTACGTATTTTATTGAAAGAAATTGAATGCCTACAGTGACAATAAACTACTATTAATGAAGGAAACTTATGGATAAAGACTGTAGATATATATAAGTGTTATATAGTGATAGAAATATAAACTGTGAGTGTTTTTATGAATAATAAATGACAGAACACCAGCGGCGAATTAGCACAAGTGGGAAGGTCACACGCCATCGTAATTTTCATTGCTTACAGTGTTTTTTTTTGGAGTATGGATTCCAAACTATTTGAGAATCATAGAATAGTGTTTCTAGTGATAATATCAGACTGTGGTAATCATATTACGGGTTGTCAGGAAGTGCTAAGTGGAGACTTTGTTACCCAACTTCAGAGGTCTTCACAAGTCCTATTGTACTCGAAGAAGGCTCAACAAACACCCCAGGAGAAAGCTGAAGGTATGTGCCATAAGCATATATGATTTTAATATTCTAGGACTAATAACTGATTTTTGGCAAATATTTTTAGAGAGTCTATGGAAGCGCGAATATGCCCACGGGAGCCACGAGAAAAAGCAAAACAAGCCCGCGGTGTAAGGGTTAAGGGCATGGCTACCAGCCGTTGCCTGAGGCCGTCCACAGGCCATGGCTCTTAGGGGGGAGTGGCTACTGGCCATCTCCTGCAGGGCAGAGCAGCTGCTGGCCATCTCTGGGAAGCCTTCTGAGCGACTACTGGCCGTCTCCTGAAGGTCTGAGTGGCTACGGGCTGTCTCACAAAGGGTGCGGCTGCTGACCATCACTGGGGTGCTGCTTGGAGCTAAGGAAGTAGCTCCATCCTGATCTTACCGAGGGTCAGCTTGCCCACAAGGTAGTCTCTGTTTCCTGCTATGGTGGCGGTGGGTGAGTTCCGGGTCACAGGGGCATGCGACCCAGGCGGACTTACGTCCCTGTTGCCCGGGGTCGGGTCGCGCTCTGTCTGCCCCTCCGTAGGCTCCTCCCTGGGGTGTTGTGCTGCCCTCGGTGACTATTCCCGGCATTTTAAAAACAATAATCCAAAACAATCCAAAATTGGTCAGAGATTCAGCAGACATCAACATATCTATGGTAATCACTGGTTTAGAAGAGAGAGAAATAAAAAATAAGATCTCGAGAGACAAAAAGATGGCAAATGTAATGAGCATATTGAAGGAAGTATCAGAGGAAATCTGTAATAAAGATGTGGAGGAACACAAATGGTTAGGCAAATATGAGGGAAATAAGTCAAGACCTCGAAAAGTAACCTCTAGAGTGTAAACACTGTGGAGGAGATACTAAAAAATGCAAAGAAATTCATGGAAAAAGAGGAATTCAAAAACATATGGATAAAAAGATGCCTAACTCAAGAGGAACTGGAAATACTAAAAGAGAAGAGGGAGGAAGCAAAAACGAAGAAAGAGGGAAGATCAGAGGAGGAGAAAAATACATTTTTTTTACAAAGTAATCGGATTACAGGTTCGAAAGTGGTACATAAACAGGATGGAATAAAAAAGAGGAAGGTAGTAGACCCAAGTCATGACAAGCATGTAAATAAGATTATTAAGTTGATGTACTGAAATGTAGATGGAATGGTATCTAAATTTATTAGAGATGAATGATTATATCAGAGAAAATGAACATATAATATGCCTAACTGGAACAAAACACCAAGGATGTCAAAAATGACATCCTAAACTTAGAGGAATACAATATATGGAGAAGAGATAGGAACTTAACCCGAGACGTCCCATCGACGTATGGGTACGTTGCAACATTTTGCATTTGCCAGTCCCGTCGACATACTGGTACGTTTTGCAATTGCAAGGTTCCTAATTTGCACAATTTTCAATTTTCAGGCGTGATTTTTCGTACGTATACACGGTACACCTTCCTCTATTCCTCTACAAGATGCCAAGCAGGGACAATGCCTTACACCGCATAACCTCCCCCCCCCTCTCACGCCATTGTCTCGGCAATTCACCTGTTACCAGTGACCTGGCCAATAAAGACATTCAGGGCCAGAGTGATTCCCCAATCGATGACAATGTGGAGGACAAGGTTTACATAGCATTAGAGGAAGAAACAGTCAGAAATGATGATCAGGTAATGTGGCAAAAGAAGGTCAGGAATGGTGATGAGTTAGTAAGTGAAACAATGCTTATAATGCCTATATTACTGTTTGAAAACCAATATACTCTCATACTACATATAAATTCGTACCAAATAAATAAATAAATACCGTTTAGGAGTGGTGTGGAATAGTTAACCTCCCATAGAACTCGTTTTCTTTGCAGCCAGTCTGATAGAAAACCCTGTAAGGTAAGGAGGTACTCCTACCTGTATCGAGTATTTTAAACCTCAGGTGAGCAATTTCTCTATGAATTTTTGATGTTTCTCACCAAAAGTGGAGGTTTTAGCCAAAAAAAAAAAATTTCCAAAAATGGTCGAGACTGGGGGGTGTCGGAGGTGCGAAAGTGGTCGGGACGTGACGGGTTAACAAAAGAAGGAGGAATTATAATATTAACAAAGAAAAATCTGAAAGTCAAAAAAATAGAACTAGATACACCATCGTAAGTAGAACTGATTGCAGTAGAGATCAATACATGTGAAGGGAAAGTAATTGTAGCAAATTTATACATGCCACCCAGGTCAAACACATGGGAAAGAGGCGAATATGAGGATCTGGCAGAGAGTAAAATTCAGAGTTTAAGAGCAATACTACATAGAATGGATGAGAAATCGGAAAGAATTATACTAACCGGAGATTTTAATGCAAACATAAATTGGAATACTCTAGATATAATAAGCCAAGAAAGCTGTTGGGACCAAAAGCTCCTGGATCTCGTGCAGGAGTTTTTCCTAATGTAAACATGTAAGGGAAAGCACCGGAAAAAGAGGACACGATGTATTGTCAGTGCTAGATCTTATATTTACTAAGCAAGAAAACGATATTGACCATTTAATGTATTGCCCTCCATTCGGCAGAAGCGACCATTCAGTACTAAATTGAAACTTCAGGATTGCATATGACATAGTTAACAGCAATGAAAGTTACAAAAAGAGCCTCAATTATATAAAGGGAAACTAACATTACCTAAAGAAGTACATCTTAGAAATTGATTGAGAACTGGAGCTTAGAGGACAATATTTAAATGCTCTATATAAAAAATTCTGTGAACTTTATGAAATAGGAGTCCAGAAGTACATCCCACAGC
>NW_027644077.1:0-20979 GCF_032717465.1 Coenobita brevimanus
CAAGAATTTGTTAAATGATCAACAATGTGAGCTTCCGTAAATACAGAAGTTCACTAGATCATTGGACTTTAATTTGGAGCATTGTATTGCAGAGGCATTTGCAGCTACAATGTGATCCACATAGGGGTGTACTTGGACATCCATAAAGTCAGTGACATGACAGCGGCTGGCTTACCTATACTAATGAAGCTCTATGCTGCTGTATTAAGAGGAAATTTGCCTGTTTTTATTTCAAATTTCTTAAGTTACAGAACTTTCTCACAAATTGCCCCCAGTAACGTAACATCGGATATATTTATCCAGGAAAACGGGGTGCCTAGGTAAGTGTACTTAGGTCCTACTGGCTGAGTATTATGATCAATGATATTCTGTCATCAGCTCCCATCCTGAGGAATCTTAAACACTCACTCTACGTTGAACATTGTGCACATGGCACTCTTCCCGTAATGCATACTTTTCGGCTGGGCGGATTCAAGTAGCCTCAGACTCACCACCAATGGGCCTTTGTGGGGATTTAAGTTTTCCGTACGGTAGTGTAAAGCTACATAGTTTTCACTAATCGTAATTATCTAATTTGTGCTTAACTTTTGATAATCTATGCGGTACCTTTTCAAACTTCTGTAAAATTTTTAGGAATACATTTTGATCGTAGAATGAATTCTAAACTTCACTGCTAATACTTTGCTTGCTCGTTCTCACAGATAAACTCATAATGTCCTCAAGTACGGGCGGGTACTACCTGGGGTGCCGACAGAAAATTCTTATTAATGGTGTATAAGTCCCTTATTCGATCAAAGCTAGACTATGGCTTACAGGTGTAGAAGTGGCTCATATCTGATGCCATGCTGAAAGGATTGAAGGTGTTACAGAATAAATGCTTGCGAATGTGTCTTGGAGCTGTACTTCTGGTAAAATTCGTGTGGCTCATATGCGTGGAGGCGTAAATGTGCCTCCCTCCCGTATTCGGGCTCGTGGACCAATTGGCATTTTCCTTTATGGTGTATGGATACTTAGGAAATGTAATATCGGCAAGCTGTATTCTGTAAATTTCCAAAGTTAACACCATCACCTTTCATGGGGGTGCGTCGGCTTACTTGCCGCTCGCCTCCACTTACTGACTCAGGAGCTTGATGTGGTTCCCAGTGACTGTGACAAGTTGAAGTTAAAAAATATAGCGCCTTGGGAGCCACCCGGCTTTACAGGTCGATGTGGCCACATGGCTCCCAGCACCAAAGGCCAAGGCGCCTGAGGCGCGGAGGTCCACCACTTGTTTCGTAAGATCATTGTTCGTCACTTGGGGTCCCATCAATTGTACACCCACGGCTCCCAAGTCGAGTGAATGTGTGGGTGCAAGTGTGTAGTCGACTGAATGTGCCCTCAGGTATCGAAGGTTAGCTGGCTCAGACATCTGTAAGGCATTTCAGAACTTTTGGCTATTGACATGTTTTCATAGACTATGCTCTCTAATTTCTAGACATGACTCATTTGTCATATTTTCAGATTCAAAATCTGTCCTTCAGGCAATGGCATCTTGTAATAAATACTCTCACGAGATCCAGGGCCGCATCGCACAAGTTGCATTCATGCAACAAGTCATTCACGTTGATCTGGGTGCCTGGTCATTGTCGTATCTACGGCAATGAGCAGGCTGACTTACTTGCAAAGTCGGCCATGTAGAGCTCGATAGACTTGGGACGTTCCTCGTGATTTGCTGGCTAGTCTCTCTCTCGGAAAGAAATCAATAAATCTTCTGTAAGTGCTGGGTCGGTGGACCAGACTCACATCTGTCTGGGGCTTGTATCAATACCTGGGCGACTGGGACACTGTCCGCCGTCCCAGTTCGCTTAGAAAGAAAAGGTGTTGGCACGATTACGGCTATTATAATGCCACTCATTTTAACTCACATAAAACCATATATGGAAAGACGCTTCCCACCGCACTGTGACATTCAGTAATGTGAGCATCTATTAGTCAGATCATCTTTCAAGCTTGCTCATATTTGCCCGGGAACGTGCTGACTGGATAAATTACTGCGGCGCAGTAGACGTCCCCTTCACCCTTTCCACCATCCTGGGTGATGGGGACATTGTTATGACTGATAAATTGACAGTTTTCTTGAGAGAAAATCGGACTGATCAGAGTGATGTGACTTTTTTACTGCGTGGTTATGGTTTTCTATGAATAGTGGGCACATGTATATATTGTAATGACCAGGGGTTGACAGCTGAGGCATGGAATAGTTCCTCCTCTCACCGATCTATTTCTAATATAGATGTCCTCTACGACAAGCCAAGTTCCTCGCCTGACAGTCACTCAGGATACGAGGCAAGTGGGCGGCAGCAGGAAGGCTGGGCACTTGCAGTCGATGGTGGTCTGGCTGGGCGCAGGTTCTTCACTTTTTGCAAGCAAATTATGTAATTAGATTATATTATCTTGCTTTAGTTGTTCTAATTAGGGATTACAGCTGACGTATATGGAAATGTTCCTGACCTGCCTGGTTCCCTTTTCATATATTGATGTCCCCTATATTAGGTTGGGGTTTCTCCTCGACTGACAGTCATCCAGGTGATGAGTGAAAGGTATGTAATGTAGAAAGGCATGGCTACATATCTGCAGTCGATGGTGTTCTGTTAGTTTGTAGGTAGTTTTACTAATAGTGTAGGTCTAGCTATATTTGGCTCTTGGTAGGATTTAGTATAGGTTAGCAATTTGTCTGTTAGGCATTAGTTTTAGGGTCTTTAGATTAGTTTATCTTTATATTATAAGGTATAAAAAATGTAAAACCAAGAAAAAATTAAAAAAATAAAAATACAAAAAAAAATAAAAATAAATAAGATTAAAATTATTATATATATATATATGTAGCCTATGCATGAAAGTGTGTCTGTATGTACTATGGAAGTGTGTGTTTAAATGTGTGTGTGTGTATGTGTATGTATGTATAAGAGAGGATATTGTATATATAAGTATATACAAATGTATATACATATGAGAGATATACTGTATACACATGTCCTTAATAACTAGGGGCTTCACCTAATGGTTGATAGGCTTGTAAAAAAAAAAAAAAAAAAAAAAAAAAAAAACATTAAATTCACTTCTACCATCAAACAGCAGATCGACGGGACTAAGGTAAAAGTTAATCATTCTTCTGTTTGCTTTGGTTCTGTCTTCTATATGAAACTTGGTTAAATGTCTGGATTTGCTCTGGAGTTTTAAGAATTTTTTTTTTAGTTTCTTTTATTTTTCCAAGGGAATGTAGAGATGATTGATTGAGTTTAGTCATTGGCATTATTTACTGATTTATTGTTAGACTTAAATATTGAACTTTATGATTTCCTTTTTGTACTCTGCAGCTTATTATGTAGGTCCTTGGTCTACTTCCTGAAGAGCTATAATTTATGTACCTTTGTTATTTTATTAATCTTCTTTATCAAATTTGGGGGATTCATGATCCTACACCTACCGAGGGCCGGGTCATGTGAGGTATCCATTTCTACCTGCACTATGCGAGACTTCACCCAGGTCGGCCCCTGTGCGGCCAAGGTAGCGGTGTTGAATGGCAGGCATACTCACTTCTCTTACTGTTCCCGGAGTTATCTGGTTACCATACGCAGTATCCTCAATTCTTAGCCTAGCTTCAGGGGGAGTTTAATCGATACTTGTTTGTTTTTTCATAAATTTATTAATGGGACTTGTTAGACCTGGGGGAAAGTCTTGAGAGGGTTTAAATATTGATAATTTTTGGTATTTCAGTATCTTAATTTAATTTTGTAAAATAAATGTATGGTTTTACTTTGGAGTTTTCTTTGGTGTTTCAAGTGTGAACAATGAAGAGTTCTGCTTTCTACCTTGTGGATTTGGAACCTTTCTACAAGTGGCGACCTCACCAGGATTCTCACATTTATGCATGTTTGGAGGCCATAGGGAGCTTGGACTTTACTATTCATTTATTTATGTTTAAGGTCCTGGTAAATTAGATCAGGCCTGTCACTAGCCTTGGGGCTCGGAAGTGATGAACCACCCCCTCTCTTTCATCAGGGTACTCTGGTTGGTAGCTGTCTCTTTTGTCTTGGATGGGGGTAATGTAGAGCTGTTTGATTAATCTTTTTTCTTATCAGGGTAACTGGCCAATGTTATTTTTTGTCTTGGTGAAGTTAATGTAGAGTAGTTGAAGGTTATTATGCAAAATGGATCCTAATATAGAAATTTTTAAGGCAGGAAGCAGAACAAATAGGTCTCACTGGTGATGATGTAGCAAAAGTATATAATTAGTTGCTCAAAGAATGCCAGAGAAGAACGGGTTAGAGAAAGGGAGGCTAAATGAGAGAAGGAACAGAGAGAACATGAGTTACAACTAGCTAAGATAGAATGCAAGCTCAGGTCAGCCCATTGATAATCATGACTATGCTGGAAAGGCCCAACTTGCCAGTGTATCGTGGAAGGTGAAGATATTGGGTCAGTACTTTAATCATAGATTCGAGAGAATTGCCAAATTATTGAATATTAATGAGCAGACATATGCTGCTACAGATATGGGTAGTGTATTGACTGGCAAATGTGTTGACATTTACTACTAGTCTGTCAGATGAGATAACTAGTAGATTATGAATTGTTAAAGAAGGCACTGCTAAGAGGCTTCGCACAAGATACCAGATGGGTATAGGCAGGATTTTAGAGCAAGCCCGCCTTAAGGAAGGTGAAACTTATGAACTTGCTTCCATAAAAAATGGTTACGTCTTTTTGACCAGTGGCTAGAAGCGTGTGATGTGAAAGAAAGACTTTGAATCACTGAGATCTCATATTATTCTAGATCCAATCTAATATCTTCAGTGTCACCAGAGGCTACGGATGTATTTAAAGGAGAGTGATGTGAAAGATTTGGAAAAGGCAGTGAACCGAATGGCTGATAGTTGGACTTCTCGCCCAGATCGTGCCTACCCGAGGATCTTCTCTCTTGTGAAGGGTAAGCCGTTAAGAAACTTGGTTACAAACAATCGCCTTCTGCTGAAGAGACTAACCGAAAGCAATGTTAAGCCTACACAGACTCATCGTGGTAAAGGTGATTTCCTTAGTAATGTGACATGTCACGGTTGTGGTGACAAGTTGGCCATATTCATCCTAACTGTCCCAAGAATCCTCTAAGATTTAAAAGTGAATGCCTCTTCCTCTCAACCAACAAGTACAGATGGGGTTTTGCTTTGGTGGCCTCGATAATTATTCCCAGTACATGTTCTGGTGGGTACAGTTAACGGAGCCTGGAGGTGTCTACTATTCTTCAGAGACACTGGTTGTACTGAAGTATCATAGGTGTCTGAGGAAGTCCTTCCTTGATGTTGATGTAGCACACTGTGAGAATGGTAAGAGTAGCTGATTATCTGGGTAGAGTTGACACTTTCCCTAAGGCTCAAGTGTTATTTACGCGTTGCCCCTGTTATGAAAGGGTGGACAAGAAGTAATTAGAGGCTCCGGTATGTAAATTTTGCAGTGTTTTAATAGGTAATGTCCCTGGAGTAAGCAGACTGAGCTTGATAATCCATCTACTACTGTATCAACTGGAAACATTGTTCCTTGTTCCATGTTCACCTAAATTAACTTCTCATGAAACTACCATTGCTATAGGGTAGAGTGAACTTGACCCAATCTCCCACAGCTTCCAGTTGATACCATCTGAGTGTGTGCAAGCTGTTCAAACTCGATCTTCTAAAACTAGGAAACTCCATCCCCTGGTAACTCCCTCTATTGGAGCCCTCGTAAAAGTTACTCCTAGTGAATTTGCAAATCTTCAACAAAATTGTTCTGAAGTTTAGTCACTGTCAGGATGAAGAGTATGTCAGGTGAGATTCAGAGGAAACCAAAGATGGGAACGTGTTCAGGTATGAGAATATTGATGGGACTTTTGTACAGCGTGAGATGTATTAAAGGCAAAGAAACCAGACAGAGAGGGAAAACTTTCTCTAGTTGTTCCCCTGGACTGTCGGAAATCTGTCCTTTTCAAACAGCTCATGAAAGCTCTTCTGTGCCGGTTATCTTTCACATAGAAAGACTGAGACCCGTATCAAAGAACAGTTTCACTTGGCCAGGTCTCACCTCGGACATAAGGGATTATTGCCGATCATGTGACAAGTGCCAACGTTTTTCCCCTAAGGGTCGTGTGAAACCAGTACTTCTCTCCAACCTATGCCTATCGTGACTGAGCCATTTTCCTTAGGAGTAGCCATAGATTTAGTGGGGACCTTTTTAAATCCCCATCCTCTGAAGGACATGTCGATATATCACTTAGCCTTGATAGACTTTGCCACTGGGTTTCCTGGAAGCCATGCCCCTGAAAGATATCTCTTCTATTGCAGTGTCATTGAAATGGCTTTAATTTCCATATTTTCCAGAGTAGGCATTCCCAAGGAAATACTTTTTTCCTGATAATGGCAAACAGTTCAAATCTGATTTAATGAAGGAATTTTACATAGATTGTTAGGAGTAAAAAACCCCTTTTCACTACTCCCTTATCACCCTAGTGGAAATGGTAGAATAGAGAGATTTCACCTCCACATTGAAAGCCTCCCTTAGAAAAGTGTGTGAGGACAAACCTAAAGAGTGGCACCGGTATCTTCCCCCTTGATGTTTGCCATGAGAGAAATGCCTCCAGTGATCTTTGCACAGGGTTCTCTGCCTTTGAACTCCTGTATGGTAGACAGGTAAGAGGTCCTTTGTCAGTACTTTTCTAGAGATCTTTGGGAGGATAAATCTGTACAGGAGTGGGTGATCGACCACTATATCAGTACGTCGTGCTTGAGCTTCGGGATAAATTAGAAGATTGTGCCAAGATTGCTGACTCAGAAATGCTGATATCAGTGCCAAGAATTACAAAGTCTTACTTCTTGACGTAAAAACTCAAGAAGATAGGAGAATTCAAACTCTGGAGATGAAGTCCTTGTCTTGCTCCCTGATGAACAGCCGTAAATTATTAATGTCTTGGAAAGGACCTTACAGAGTTTTAGATTGTAAGAATAAGTGTTATCATTACCTAATAGATGAACAGGGTAAAGCCAAAGTTGTACCCATGCAAATCTCTTTTAAAGAAGTACACTGATCGTAGGTCGCAGGTTTCCAAGTGGCATATGTACTCAGATGAGGAAACCGGGATTAACTTCTTGATGATCAGCCTTTAGTTTCTCAGTTTGCAGTTCTTGTACAAAGGTGTAGAGGTAAATATGGATTCTGGAGCTGGACTTTCCTACCTTTTCCAGATCTTGGTACACCATTAAATATTTTAGATTTAAACATAAATGAGCAACTTGACTCCAGAGACCAGAAAGAGGATGTTACAGAATATCATTGAAGAGTTTGGTGATGGGCTTTTTCTGACAAACCAGGGTATACCTACTACTTTATCACATGATATTTCTCTCTGTACTACTGAATCAGACTGAAACCCAAATTGTATCCCTATTCCTGTACACTCCTCCAGCCTCAGTTCAGGGAGGAAGTAGAAAACCTCCTAGACCAAGGGATTATATCAGACCCTCTCTAGTCATTCCATTCATCACCTGTGGTCATGATTAGAAGAAACCTGAAGTGGCACCTATAGGATGGCTACAGACTACAGAGGCCTTCTTAATGGCAGTTAGCCAGAATTTCATGCAAGAACCAATGTGTAAGCTAGAGGATGATCTACACAAGTTTTTCTGGGGCTTTAAATCTCTATACTGAAGGTTCAGATTTAACCAAAAGCTTATTACCAAGTCCCTCTTACAGATAGAGCCAGAAACCATTAACTGCTTTTCCAACTCATAAAGGCCTGAGTGGAGCTTTTTGTCGTATGCCCTTTGGACTGGTTACTGCCTGCGCCACTTAGGTATTAGATCTGATGCGCCTTGTATTGACAGGTTTGGAGAATCAGTCTCTTTCTATTTTGACAATGTGGATGATATATGCTAATAATTGGGAAGAGTCATGTTGCAGCTGTGTGTGCAGTTCTACTTCGTCTCCGTGGAACATGGGTTAACCGTTAAGCTCTCCGATAAGTGTAAATTTGGGTTAAAGACCATTCAGTATCTAGGCTTTGTTATAGATGGACAAACTATCAGACCTGTTAATGATAAGGTTCAGGCAGTTCTCGGTGTTTTTCCTCCCTCGTCCAAGAAAACTTTGAGATCATTCCTAGGTTTGATATCATTCTACCGAAATTTCATTAAACATGCTTCATCCTTAACTTCACCTTTGTCAGACATGTTACGAAAGGGTGTGAAGGAGCCTTTGGAATGGAGTTCAGAGTCTATAGAGTGTTTTGAGAAGCTTAAGTCTGTTTTAGCTGATGGCCCAGTTCTTAAACTTCCTGACCTGTCATTGCCTTTTATCCTTAGAACTGATTCCTCGGGTTATGGACTGGGTGCAGTATTGCTCCAGTACGTAGATAATAAGCCATTCCCAGTTTCTTACGCCAGTAGAAAGCTCCTAGACCGAGAACGTAGGTATTCCACTATAGAAAGAGAGTGTCTAGCAATTGTGTTTGGGGTTAACCGGTTTAAATATTATTTGTTAGGAACTGAATTCATTCTTGAGGTGGATCATAAACCCCTAGTATATCTAAGTAAGTTTCAGGGAAATAACGACAGATTACTCCGGTGGGCCCTAGCATTACAGCCATTTAGATTTCGGCTTGTACATGTAGCAGGGAAAGATAATGTTGGTGCAGATTTTCTGAGTCGGGCCATCGGCTGAACCATGACTAGTCCTAGTATACGAATTATAATTGTCTTCATTATGGTGGGAGGGGGAGTTGTATATTTAATTTATATATTCCTTCTGTATCTACCCCTAGGTAGATACCTTTGGAGGGAGCCATGTAAGGGCCAAGAAAAACGGCCCAATAATTATTGTAATAATTATTGTAATATTTGTATGTTATCCCCGACTGTTATATTCACCCTAATTTGGTAAGATTCAATGCGTTTCATTTGTAAGTCTTTACAGTCAGTAATTCGTTTTTAAAATCTCAATATTAAGTAATTGAAGCTTCATAAACCTTTATTTTGGTCTCGTCTCGTTATCTTTTAAGTTCCTGTTCTGTTTCATTTGTTTACTTACTGTTTCATTTGCTTCATTAACTTTGATTTATGTATCTCACGAGAATTTTCGAACTGACTGAAGGCTATATAAGGGCGTCTGTGACCCATTAAATTCACTCTACCATCAAACAGCAGATCGACGGGACTAAGGTAAAAGTTAATCATTCTTCTGTTTGCTTTGGTTCTGTCTTCTGTATGAAACTTGGTTAAATGTCTGGATTTGCTCTAGAGTTTTAAGAATTTTTTTTAGTTTCTTTTATTTTTCCATGTACTGTGTATATTATTGATTGAGTTTATATCATTGGCATTATTTACTGATTTATTGTTAGACTTAAATATTGAACTTTATGATTTCCTTTTTGTACTCTGCTTTTTGCTTGTTGTGTAGGTCCTTGGTTCACTTCCCAGAAGAGCCATAATTTATGTACCTTTGTTATTTTATTAACTTTTATCAAATTTGGGGGACTAAGGATCCTACACCTACCGAGGGCCGGGTCGGTGAGGCATCCATTCTACCCACCATGCGAGACTTCACCCAGGTCGTCCCTGTGCTGCCATGTAGCGGTGTTGAATGGCAGGCATACCACTTCTCTACTGTTCCCGGAGTTATCTGCTACCATACGCAGTATCCTCGCCTCTGCCTAGCTTCAGGGGAGTTTAATCGATACTTGTTTGTTTTTTCATAAATTTATTAATGGGACTTGTTAGACCTGGGGGAAAGTCTCGAGAGGGTTTAAATATTGATAATGTTTGGTATTTCAGTATCTTTAATTAATTTGTAAATAAATGTATGGTTTTACTTCGGAGTTTTCTTTGGTGTTTCATGTGTGAATAATGTGAGATATTCTGTTTTCTACCTTGTGGATTTGGAACCTTCTTACAGGTATATTCAGCTCCTTTACTTATTTCTATATATACACTTATACACTCACTATCTATCATTTATTACAACTCATTTACTCATCTATTTAGTTAGGACATAAATAAAAGGCGTATTTCGTAACACCATACCTTAATGACAGGGATATTTTCGCCACCACCCACGTTAATACCAGATGATAATCAATTAGCGCCCACAGCGGATCCACAATTAGGAGAGCACCAAGGCAACACACCCATTGTACAAAACTCAGCACAAACTAAAGATCAAGAAACAAATACGTCAGTTCTAGATGATGAGTGGGAAACCCCCTCTGACGTAGCAAGTGAGGACTTTGTCGCTGACTTCGACACATATGACAATATACTTAACAGGGTTCACCGTTCAGGCCGAACCTATTCCACCATTCTCTCACACAACGATAAACAAGTCCAAGTTAAATTAACAGAGCAAACAGTGAAAATGAATAACACAACAAATACTGCGGATCAGACATCCCCACCTCAGGTTTATGTTTATCATGAAGATAAAACTGCCTCAAAATTCTCTGGCAAAGAAAAAGATCGTATAGATGTAATTTCATTGGTCAGTCAGTGCGAACAAATCTTTATCAAAAGACACATACTAGATGAACAAGAGAAAATTGCCATTTTTTCATCTTGCATAAGCCAGGAAAGATGTCCAGCAAGCAATTTACTAAGGTCAGATAAGCTCCTCAAGGCTAAGACATATGATGAATTTAAAACTGAATTTTTGAAGAAATTTTCTGGAGGTATGAACTTCTTGCCAGGTATAATTCCAGAATTACCTAAGATTGTAGCCCTTGTAAGGGAACACACTACAAACCATGTGCTCAGTGAAATAACTGCTGATGTCTCCACAATCAAAAGAACATTATTGGTTACTTTGGAAAACTCAACTGGATAACAGATGATGGAAAGATGTCCCCAGACCTTGTTGTGGACATCCTTGGTTATGTAGCTGCCTTGTGTAAATTACCTGATAGGACCCTTAAGATCGCCAAGACGATCGCGTAGGCTACACCCCAGGCATGTGCTTGCTAGACTTAATGAACGAGGTAGAGATGCAGTGCAGTAAAGCAGGGATGATCAACACACACGCACATTGTAGTAGAATGAGAGTACCTGAGACAGTATCAGCTGTGAAAACATCTACAACGACCCCAAACAGAGAACAAAATCGATCGCGACCCGAAAGCAAGCAGAGCAAACAACTAAACGTGTCGAGGGTTCGATCACAAACACCAGGCTACAGGCAGTTTCATAAGTTTTCGCGCAGCCCGAGCAGATCTCCACAAACAACACTACATATGGGAAGTCACCTCGTAGATCACAGTCAAGAGATAGGTCCATTCTATGTCATTATTGTGCAAAACCAGGACACACAAGGAATGAATGCTTTATCAAAACAAAAGAGGATAGACAAAGATACAAGGACTTGGTCCTTACTGTAGGCATCATAGATGCCAAGGGCACTGGACCAGTAACTGCAAACAGTAGAAAAAATTGTCTATATTACAATTGAGGGAAGACCAAGTCATGACAAAAAACGAACAAACGTAAAGAAAAGCAAGTCTAAAATTCACATAGGAGGCATGTTGGAAAATGAGTGTATCTTGATACCAGCTGTATGTGAGGATCAAAACGTTTCCTTATTTTTAGACACAGGCTCTCCAGTGAACTTAATAACACAAGAAGAAATCAATAGAATTTTTAAAAATAAGAAGAAAGTAACTTTTCTGGAAGAAGCTGATTCAGATTTATATACAGTAGATGGAAAAAAAAACACAGTAAAAGGTATGATAAGGTTAAATATCAGTTTCACAGAGACTACAAGACCATTCTCTGCATTTTTCTATATCATTGAAAACTTAGCAATTAAAGCTCATATGTTACTGGGTTTAAGATGCATGAGAGCAGAGAACATAACTTTACTCCCACAATTGAATGGAACAGACTTTGACAATGAATTCATAGAGGAAATACCATCAGAGCCCTCACCGATTAGTAAAAGAGAACTAAAAAGAATTGGTAATATTAAAAGCTTAAACAAACACACACAAACAGATGAGTGTAT
This sequence comes from Coenobita brevimanus, assembly GCF_032717465.1. NCBI lineage: Eukaryota > Metazoa > Arthropoda > Malacostraca > Decapoda > Coenobitidae > Coenobita > Coenobita brevimanus. The sequence goes on from NW_027644077.1 coordinate 12,046, forward strand.
AGATACACTCACACCACCAGTCCCAGCCTCCATAATTAGAGACCCAGGTAACAGTACTGATTTATCAGTTTTTTCCCCTCCATCTCACCAATGATTTAGTTATACCACCTAATTCCTACATGAAAGTTACCATGAAGAGCAAATTACGGAATAGTACTGTTTTTGTCGCAGAAGAATTATATAAAGTAAAGGGATTGTCAGTAGAAAATGCATTATGTCAGATGAACGACGAAGGGCAAACTCAGATATTCATAATTAATCACACGAATGGGGAAGTACAGTTGAAAAAGGGGACTTGCATAGTTAATATTGAAAAATGTCCCGCCCCTGTGAAGGAAATAGTTATAGCTGGAGTTACAAGTGAGATAAAATCTACGGGCAGAGAAAGCATAAAAGAGAATTTAATTCACTCAGGTGAATTTGATGAAGAAAATGATTAGTTAACCCTGCTGGAAACACACAAGGACACCGTAGCATTACCCGGAGAACAATTAGAGTGTACTAACCTGATTAATCACAAGATTAATGTGCACCCAGAAACACCACCAATTTTCGTACCAGCCTACCGCATCCCATAATCTCAACGTACACTTGCAAATCAATATGTCGATGAAATGTTAAAGCTTGGAATTATTGAACCTTCAGTCTCCCCATGGAATGCCCGATTATTCTTCATGCCCAAACGAAATGGAGAAATGCGTGTGGTAGTAGATTACCGTAAACTAAACAATCACACAATCTTAGACCGATTTCCCATGCCATTGCTAAGCGACATTCTACAGAATATTGGACCGGAAAATAATATATCTTCCGCAATCGATCTACTAAATGGCTATTACCAAATACCAGTCGAACAGGAGTCACGTAAATACACTGCCTTTTCCACAAATAGAGAACACTACCAATATACAAGGATACCGATGGAACTGAGGACAGCCCCAGGCACATTCCAGCGTCTTATGAATTACGTACGAGTATTGTCCGGAATTTTAAGACAAGGAATATTTGTTTATCTTGACGATATTATAATTGCAACGAAAAATATTACAGAACATCTCAAGAAATTAGACTTTCATTCATTCATTTTTCATTGCCAGACGCCATGTATCCCAAACGGGGTGGCCAAGGGCTTAGAGTTAATTGTTTTACAGGGAGGGGCACTAATCCTCCACCAACCCCACTTGACCTACAAAAGCTTAGTGATGCTGGTTTAAAAATTAAGCTTTCTAAATGCAAATTTTGCTTTAAGGAAATAAATTTCTTAGGCCACAAATTAAGTTCTAATGGTATTCATACCACTGATGACAAAATACAGGCAGTGAGAGATTTTCCTGAACCCACTACGACTGACGAAGCTAGACTATTTTTAGGTCTAGCTGGGTACTATAGGTCATTCGTACCACAATTCTCTCATATAGCCTTTCCTCTATTCCAACTACTCAAAAAAGATGCTACTGTATATTCCAATGGGAAGAAAAACAAAAAAAAAGCATTTAACAATCTAAAAATTAAACTAACAAATGCACCTTGTTTGGCATATCCAGTTTTCACAAAATCATTTATTATTTGTACAGACGCATCAGTTAAAGGATTAGGGGCTGTACTGATGCAGGAAGATAAAAGAGGAAAGAATCAACCAATTGCATTTGCCAGCAGACAAACAAAAGGTGCAGAGAAAAATGATTGCACTACAGACTTAGAGACACTTGCAGTGGTTTTTGCATTACAAAAGTTTCGAGATTTGGTATATGGTTACGAAATACACTTATTCACCGACCATAAACCACTAGTGGGTATGTTTAAAGAAAAACTCCTTTCTGGGAGGAGAGCAAGATGGAAATGTACAGTTGAAAACTACAATGTACAAATTCATTATATACAAGGTAAAATGAACGTAGTAGCTGACGCATTATCTATGGTCCGTCTATTTTATGAAGAGCGTTTGGGCGTTGTCCCTCCTGGGGAATCCCCGTCCCACAGTGTTGCCATACTTTGAACTGGGCAACTTAATCGGATTAGAAAGAAGGCTCTAATAATAACTCTCCCTCCCAGCACACCACACTCTCTCTCTCTCTCTCTCTTTCTCTCTCTCTCTCTCTCTCTCTCTGCATATAGAAATTGCATTTTTTATAGATTTATTTCTATAAAAAGTCTACACACTTTTATGAATTTTTAGAATTTGAGGAAGGGCACACGAGAGCAAGTAGCAGGAGTAAGAGCATCCATCTCAGGTGGCGGCCAGAGTGGAAATGACCTGGATTAACACAGTCACTCTACCCTTACAAGTGTGGCAACGTTGGAAAGCAACGTTACCAAGTGTTGTGGTATTTATAAAAAGTCATTGTTATTATTAGAAAAAAAGAGGCATTTATAACACTATATAACCTTATTAAAGAATTAAATATATATATACTGTAAATAAACTTCATTTAGAAGTAGTAAATAGTTGACATGAGACAGAGAGATGTACACGTTTGGCAGCGAAGCGGCCTATGATATTCCCAAGAGGGACAACGCTCAAACGCTCTTCATAAAATAGATGGACCATAGGAACCCGAACACAATTCAGGTCGCAGCATTAGATCTCAAAGGAAATATCCCAAACCACGATGATATCGCAAAAGCACAAAGACTTGACCCAATATGGTCTAAAGTTATATACAAGTTAGAAAGTGGAGATGACATACAATTACCCAAACTGCATGTACCACTCGAACAATTCACAATAGTCAATAATACCTTATACAAGATCAACCCGAAACAACCAAAACGCCAAAGAAATACTAAACAGTTGGTAGTAGCCTACCTAATGACATGATACCCCAAGTGTTACGAACGATACACGATAGCCCACATGCAGGACATCCTGGAAAGGATAAGACATTCAAACAAGCCCAGCTGTTATATTACTGGCCTTCATTACGAAAAGATATAAACAGTCATATAGACAGATGCGAATCATGTGCAAAACACAAAGGATACCCAATCACACCTGCACCACTGGGTAATTACCCTGTACCACATCAACCATGGGACGTTGTCGCTGTTGATTTACTCAAGATGCCATTATCATACAATAACAACCAATACCTATTCGTAGCAATGGATCATTTTTTCCGTTATGTCATTTTAGCTCCAATTAAAGATAAAACAGCAGAGACAGTAGCAAAGGCAATAACAGATAATGTAATATGTTGCTTTACTACCCCAAAGGTACTAATAAGTGATAATGGAGGAGAATTTAATTCTGATATCTTACAAGAAATATGTGAACAATACAACATCAAAAAGGTTAATATTTTAGCCTATCATCCAGCATCTAATGGGTTAGTAGAGAGAGAAAACAAAAAAGTATTAGATGTGCTACGACACATTCTCAGTGAAAATTATGCAAGCTGGGATGATTGGATTCCCAGAGTAGAAGCCTCAATTAATGGATCTATAAATAAATCCATAGGTGACACACCACATTTCATTATATATGGGACAGATAAAAAACTACCATATGAGCTCCTAGAAGGTGACAGTCTGCCCATGTACAATTACTATGATTACTCTAAACTCCGTTTACGTGAATTCCAGGACATACACAGAAGTCAAAAAACAATTAACGATGTCCAAGGAAGAAATGACGGAGACATTTAACAAGAAGGCAAGAGATTCAGCTATCAGCTTAGAGACACTGTTTATGGTATCATTCATACGAGAGACAGTAAATTATCCCCAAAATTTGAGGGCCCATACAGGGTAATTAACATAAAAGCAAACAAAGTTTTAACTAAGTCACTGTCTAGTGGCGAAGAGAAACAAATTCATATTGACCATTTAAAACGAGTTTCAAGGGAACTATCCAATATGATAATTATTCAGCATCGGATACAACCGAACAAACGAACGTAACTCATGAAACCAATCAAGAAAACAACAATAATTACAAAAATAAATTAAGGTCATATACCAAACAATCAAACATAGGCACAACTGTTCCAATAAAATCTACAGTACATCATTTATGAGAATTAAATATCGATTTAAACTCCTTCTATAAATGAAATAACAATCAACCGTAACGCACATCATCACTATCATCAACCACAGCATGACCATATTAGGAAATTAATAGATTTTTTGTCGGTAGGTAACGATGAAGGGACTTATGCTATGGATTCTCCTCTACATAGCAAGAGGATATGTGCACTTAGACCCCCAACACATAGTACGGCAAGGACGCCTCATAACTCCAACGGCCACGACTTCAATCGTAAAAGACGTCATGAGTACTGAAATAAGTCTGGATTACTTGTATGAATTACCTTCTTATCTAGAAAATATCGCAAGACCAATGCGAACCCTGGACTTCATGATAGGAGGCTATGTTTCACAAGCACATAACACAAAGGAAGTGGATGAAATAGTGAAGTTAGTGAAATGGAAAGTAGAACAGGCAAAGTCAACTATGCTCATCATGATCCAAGATCTCCTATCTTATGGAATGGAGGTACTGAGCAACAAGAACAATATCACAAGTACTCGCCAAAAGCGCGGTTTGTTCAACCTGGGTGGCGCAGTTCTTGGGAACATCTTTGGATTGGCTACAGAGGAAGACCTTAAAGAAATAAACAACAAATTTAGTAAAATACCTCAGGTACTAACATACCAAGATAAATTCATCACAGGACATAACTCAGCAATGAAGACAATTGTGAAAAATCTGAAAAAGGCAGAAAACATAGCTCTCGAAAGTGTAGATAAAATAAATGAAATGGAAGGTAACATAACACTTTTCCAACACTTCTCCAACATCACAGAACATATTGACACAATTCTACTACAATTAGACAACAGTAGAGATCGTTACAGGGCACTTATGCAAGGAATTTCGAATGCTGGTGATGGCAAGATCACAATTGACTTACTTCCAGTTCATGAGCTACGTCAGATAATTAGTCAAGGCATACATAAACATAAATTGAAGCTTTTGTTCCGAAGTAGGGAATTCATGCAATATTATCCATGTTTAGAAGCAACAGTAACACCAACATCAGTAGTAGTTCATGAACCATTCATAACTGAAGACCTGTTCACAGTATACCAAATACACCCCTTCCCCTATAAAAATAACAACACTTTGGTCATCATCAACATCAACACAGACACCGAACTCATCATGGTCTCCAAGAGACGGAACACTGTCACTTTCGCAAGTGAATCAACGATTGAACGAAAGTGCCACACATCCTTAGATGCTGTTCATCTTTGTCCTGCGTACATTTTCACGTTTCAGCCTACTGATACAGTCCCTTGTGAAATGGCTATCATCAGAAATAACAATTTGCATCATCATTGTAACTTTTGCTCCAGATAAGCTTGTACACCATCAACGCATTGGACACTCACAGTTTTTTTATTTCACTCATAACACATCAGTTTACAAAGTCTGTCCAGATATACCATCATCTCATACTTCAGCATCAGGATTATACATAGCACCAGACTACTGTGCGGTATTTACACCATCCATGTCCACTTTATCCACCATTAATCACTATGCCATCCTCAATCATACACACAAACATCTCCACCCACTGCCTGATATGGACTAAAACATGAGCACAAGTGTTAAGTTGACTTCACCTAAGTTTGAAACTATGCAACTGATCAATGAAACAATGAAGCCCTGGGAAGATTTGAGTTTGAGTATGTTCAACCCATATTATGTGTATAGCCCAGCACCTACTGTCTTTATAATCTTCTGCATTGTATTTGCAGTAGTGCAGTTCGCAGTGCACAGAATGCATGCAAGAATTGCAAATTTGGAGTCAGTATTTAGTGGGGGTAGAGTTAACATCCAAGTTAACCCCCCTGAATGAAGTGTACATATTTTTTATATAGTATTAATTATATATATATATATATATATATATATATATATATATATATATATATGTATGATACAAAGAAAAATGACCCATGATATAGAAGTATGCTATACCAGTAGCATTATCTTTAAATGAAATATTAATAGCTCTTACCATAATCTTAACTTTAAACTATTTTTTTTCTTGCATGTATGCATTTTACTACAATAACCAATTTACAAACTGTATTACAGTTAAATAGTTTAACTTTAGTGCATTTATTCAAATATGTATACAACTTGTTTAAAATGTAATATTACTAGATCATTGCAATTTACTGTGAATATTATATGTATACAATATTATAATCAATATTTTGTACTAATAGATTAGTATATGTCAATGATAATTACTGTTGGAGGACCTCCAGCGCGTGACTGAGCAGTGTCAGGACTCCATATTATAATTGCAAATCATAATAGATTGATGGATAGATAGATGGATAGACAAACAGATAGAAGCAGGAAGTCATAGGATGAGACAGGTATTGTGTCTGCGAGAATCGAGCAATGCCAATCATGCTTACACACTCTAACTCAAGGAATGCTTGATAGGCACACGACAGCGCCTCGTGACCATACACACACATACTCACACACAGGCTTCTAGAACATTTCAACAACAGTGTAACACACGTGACACGACCCCGGCTACACCAGAATTTAGGAAGCAGAGCTCAGAAGGCGTTTAGCCATAGAACTGACAGGTAGTGGAGCGAGTGAACAAGAAGAGGGGTCCAACTAGACTTCTATCTATCTATCTATTGCCAGACGCCTCAATCCCGTTTGGGGTGGCCAACTAGACTTACTTAGTATATAAAGTCTCTGTAATACATACGCTGCTCAACTTCAGACTTTCTCTGAAGATAATAAATCAAGATCAACTCCCTGAATAAATCAAGATCAACTCCCTGTATTTCATCTTTAACTCCTCCTGCTCTTCAATTATCAAAATAACAATAAAAACTCAAGACTCACTTATTACAAGAATAGAGAGTCACAGAGGTACTGCTACCTGTATCGAGTATTTTAAACGTCAGGTGAGTGATTTCTCTATGAATTTTCGATGTTTCTCACCAAAAGCGGAGGTTTTAGCCAAAAAAAAAAAATCCAAAATAGCTCAGGATTGGGGGGTGTCGGAGGGGCAAAATAGCTCGAGATGTGACGGGTTAAGTCTGCTCAAAAGTTCATTTCAGTGAGAGAGTTGTTGCTGTTTGGCTTGAATAAGATGAAATTGTGGAGTGGTCTTTGACAAGGCAACATGCATGTCATCGTTGACATTCAGTTGATTTCGACTTTTCATTTTGATAGAAACAAGCGCTGAAATCCCTGACTCACAAAGGTATGTAGTTGCAAATGGAATCAGAGCATCCATAGCTCGCTTTGCCAGATGAGGGTAGACTTGTGTCAGTGAACACCAGAATTCTTCAAGACTTAGAGTTTTTTTTTTTTTTTTTTAAGTTATTGATGGCAAATGGCATCACGCAATCTTGCTAAATTGTTCTCAATCATTCTGACCTTTGTTACACTGCAAAGCTACAAAAATGATATGGAAATCACTTATGCTGAAATGGTGAAAGTAAAGAAAGACCTAGAAACAAGGGTGGAAGAAAAAAGCATTAAAAAGGTGAAAAGTTTTATGTTAGGTGTTTAAGGATCAGCTTTCCGTCCCTTGAACGCCTGTTCTGCAGCTGGGTTCCCTTTCTAGACCAGAGCTTAGGAAACTAAGAGAGAGACAGGGCACAAAAACTCAGGGCAGCAACCTTACACGTATATTGGTAAATTCTAAATGTGGAACAGGTAGATGTCACAAACAGGAATCTAGGCAATTATATAACATGTACTGAGATCGGGAGTAGCAGTATCTCGCAGGATACTGTTAAGACAACAGTTCCGGATAAAAGTGAATAGTACAATGAACAGCATTTAAGGTGTTAGGCAGAGGAATCGGTCACTGTCACTTTAAGGGAAATTTACACTGTGGTTGGAATAGGTGGCTTGGCTATAGGTCTTATGTCGCAGAAGATATACATTACTAGAGCCGAGATACACATTCACTCAGGTCACTGTAATCACTGCTCGGCTTCTCTCGCCCTGTCACTGTTTCACTGTTGGTCTGTACTTCCGATACTGTAACACTGATAGAACTTGGGCTTAGTTTCCCTCTAGTATTCTAACACACTGCCCGATGTCTAGGTCACTGTTTCACTGTCACTGCACTTCCACTGTCACTCACTGTCGGGACTGAGTAGGGTGGCGGCTTTGGTGGAGGGCAGCGGGAGAGCTCACAGCCCGGCTCCTGAAGGGGGCTGAGCTCCACCAGGGGCCTCAGTGTCCTGCGGTCACAGGATCACTTGTAGGGGTGTCCTCTCTTGTTCAGGGCTGCATGCGGCAAAGGGTCCCACACTGTTGAGGCTAAGAACTGGAGGCCGGGTCTCAGGACTAGGCCTGAAGAGTTTCCTGAAGTGCTCACTCAGGTGGCTGACGGAGGACGAGTGTCGTCTGCGTCGAGGTGGGGAGAGGTCTCGCCCAGGGGTCCTGGGGGCGGCCTCAGGGGCCTGTCAGCTGCAGTCTCCTGCTGTCAGGAACGCTGTCAGGGGTGGGCTGCGGTGTCGGCCTCCGTAGGAGTCCATCAGGTAGGGTCCCTCTGGAGCCGGCTGTGTGAAGAATAGCCCTGGGGATAGTACAGGGCCTCTCCATGGATCCTCGAGACTGAGGCCTTCCTCCAGGAGTTGCATTGCTGGTGGTGGACAGTAGGGTCATCTGCGCCCCCGTCGGTCAGCAGGTCTGATGGCAGAACACCCTCTCATGGTGGAGTCACAGGGGTCGAGGGGCTTTGGTGCTCCTCCCCAGTGTGGCTGCCATCCATCGCTGGGTTCCTGTGGGCAATGAAACGAGGGCGGCTATCGGTCATCCCTTCGTCGCAGGCATGGTTACCGGCTGTCACCTGGCCCTGACTCCCTGATGGGGATGCAGGCAAAGTGCACCTACCGGCCATCACTTGCCTGTCAGTGTGG
>NW_027644078.1:0-4995 GCF_032717465.1 Coenobita brevimanus
TCCTTACTTCATCTCCATGGGTTAATAATCTACCGCCTGCATCCTTCACATCATCCCATTTCTTTCCGGTTTCACTTCTACTTCACCCAGCCAGGTGAAGCCTGGATGCTCCTCAATACTAGAGACAATAATAATAATAATAATAATAATAATAATAATAATAATAACAACAATAACAAATAATGATAACAATAATAATAATAATAATAATAATAATAATAACTATCAGGCCGCAACTGTGAGACTTACTGATGTCCACCTATGAGAATTTTTTTTTTTTTTTTTTTTTAGTAACTAAAAAACCCTCGTCAGACTGCCACCAAAAAGTAAGTAGACCTGGTCCTGGACCAAACTTCTAATGGTAAAGAAATTCCTCAGTTCCGTTTGGTTTTTCCTGTGTGGAAAAACAACTAAGAATTGTTGACAAAGGAGGATATCACAAATTTTACAATGTCACTCATGAACCACCCTCAAACTTTTTCCATACATGTGTTAGAAAAAAAAGATATATCATAGGATTTCCTTCTATGCTCGCCAAACTATGATAGTTTTGGAATAATATTAGGTTGAAAAATCATAATTCTGGAATTTTTTGGACCTGTGACTGAAAAATATGTTAAGGTCATTGATACTGGGTCATTGTAACACAGTCATGGTGCCGTACATCCTCAATAAGTATGATGAAAATCAGAGACGAAAAGTGACGAAATAGTAATAATAACAATAATCAGAAGACTGTAATTGTCAGAGACTGTTACTGATCTCCACCTAAGAGAATACTGTTTCTTCGCATAATTCAATAAAAAAAAAAAAAAAAATACAGACCTGGTCCAGAATCAAATAAACCCTTCATGGCCAAGAAGTATCTCGTGTTTGTTTTGTTCTTTCTGTATGGAAGAACAATTGAGAAGTGGGATATCCAAAATATCGTTTTTGGAAAAAAAAAATCATTGGATTTCCTTGGACATTCATGTATCTATAATATTTTTGGAGTAAAATAAGGTAGAAAATTAATGACTTTTGAAGATTATTCGACTTGAGACCTTGAAAAGTTGGTCAAAGTCACTGAAACTGGTCCTGTTGAGAGGGGTCGTCTTGACGTGGTGGTGAAGCTTGACACATGGCTGGCAGCGTCACCTATTCTGGAGGTGTGCCAACCTTTGTAAGGTTTGGGATCTGTCAGCCTCATGGACCAAGCACCCCCTCCCCCCCTGCATCACTGGTAGAGAAGGCCTGCTGGTGATGTCACTTGTCCCTGCCCAACTTACATCTTGGGTGTGGTTTTTGCTTCCCCTTGTGTTTGCCACGTGTGGAGTCTTATAATGCTGGGAAAAGGGAGTCCTGTTTTTTTTTATTTTTTTAATGTGACCGACTCTGGGCATAGGCTTCACAGCATGCTTTCAAGGCCCAGTAGTCCTCCTACATACCATACGCCTCTACATGTCACCACTTCGGCGCTAACACCCACCGTCCATACTGAATACATGCTAGGGGTGTCTCATACAGGACTGGTGTATTGGTATTAGTGGGGATATTTTTACAGCATGTCGGCGGGTGTTGAGTCATCCACAGAATGTGTCCTGCGCTAGCACACACACCTCTTTGGTCCCGCGTTCTGACTAGATGAGCGGCGTGGTTTGGAGGAGCAGGTCAACTGGCTGGTCATTTGTTGGCTAGGGTCAAGTGGGCAGTGGGGGGGGGGGGGGCTGGTGGCTCCTATCATTGTTGAGTTGCCCTTGTGTAGGCACATTGGCGGTTACCTACACCTACTTCTTCATTACCTCTGGGGTCGCCAGCAGTGTTAACCCTGACATGTGACCTGCCATTGTTGGGATCTGTGGTGGGTGGAGGGGTGAGGGAAAGAAGTGTCATTTGCTGTATATGGTTTTAATATATAGTAATAATGCTGACGACCTTGCATCTATCCCTGGCTGTTGAGAAACTTCATCTCACATTGCCCCTCTGGAGCCTTACCAGGCCCCTGTGGATTATCCTCCTTTGTCCCAGCATTGAATTGGGACTGGGAGGCATTCACATTGGGTTGGTTCAGCTACTGGGTTATGCCCAAAAGAAACGGTGGGAGTGTCGTATGCAAAATGTATAGTACTGAAACCCTCTGTGGATAGATCAGTGCTGGATATTGATATTTTTTAGTTACGCTGTGCCATTCTTTCAGCTTGAGGCTGGAAACACATAATCTCTTCTCAGGGGGGATAGAAGCATCCATATTGAATAGTCCTCCCCAGAAGAGACCTCCCAATTACTGGCTAAGACCTCTGGTTCTGGTGCTAATGTTTCATTCATTCCTCATGCCATCTTTCCGAGATTAGGATGTCACTTTCTCCTGTGACCTCCTCCGATACTCTCAGGCACAGCTCTTGGAGGAACTGTTGTCTTCTTGTATGATGACTGTTTAGTGTCTGCTGAAGAAAATATATGGTATTCTGACCCCAACTCCCACCTTCCTCCTCACGTTTGACAAATTAACCTAGCCCGCTTCTATGAAACCCGCTTGGCTGTCATTTCCTGTGAAGCCATACATGCCAACCTCAAAGTGGTGTTTCCACTGTCAGGACACGTTAGCCGCTTTTGCCGGCGTTCACAGGCTGGTCTTCCTGGTGTCTGTGTCTCCTGTGGCGAACCAAGCCATAATGATGACTGTCCAGGGCACCTTCAGTGCTGTATCTTCTCGAATCTATCCTCGCCAATGTCTGGAGAAGGAGATTTTGACCATTCATACGCACAAGAAAGAATCATTTCCTGTAACTAAGAGGAGGGCCCAGACTCGTTTCTTTCAGCCTGGGGTTACTTATACTTCTGACCTTTCTGGAGCATCTGTGCATCATCTACTGTCTCGGAAGTTGCCTAACATGTTTCATTGCTCACTTTTCCGTCTGGTGATATGCGGAATTATGTCATCGAGATAAGTACTGTATGTGAGATTGGTGTTCACTCACCCTATTGTCAAACTGTTTCTGTTCACACATTGGTGGCAAAGGGTTTGTCCACTTCCGTAATGGTGGCAAATGTCGACGCTGATGTGTGTCTTTGTCCTGCCTTGTCCAGCATGCCTGAAGTTCCATCTGTACCTGGCAAAGGTCACTGATATTCAGTCTTGTGAGCCTGAGGACTGTCCATCGAAGGTCTCTGTTGTGGAACCTTGTGAGGACCTCTCTGCTGTTCCTGCTGTCATGGAGTCTCTGCCGCCTAGTCACGAGGAAGTGAAGTTAGTGTTTTGCCAATGGTCTGGCTCCCACTTGGGGATGGAGTTGCACGGATTATTGGTGCATCAGTTTCTCCACATAGGATATCAGCCTCACAGGATTCTGGTTCTGTAAACTCTGCCTCTACTTTTGAGGCATCTGGTGGTGGTGTTGGCTGACCTACTTCACCTACGCTAATCTGTAAGCCGCCTTCCAAGCAACTGATTCTTCCTGGTCAGAAAAGTAATGTTGTAAAACTTCCTTCATCTTCTTCCCAACGCTTGCTTTCAGATGGTCGGCACAATGTGTGGGTTCCGGGTGTTGGGCAATCCATTTTTAGGGATCTTCCTAAGCATCAGTCCAAACATATTCACTTGTCAGGAGCTGTGCAGTCCTGTACCTCTAAAGGAATAAAGTAATCAACTATGCCTGATTCGGGAGAAACTGTTCTGCAGTGGAACTGCAGAGGTGTTAGAGCCAATTGGGTAGACCTTCTACTGCACCTGTCCGAGTTTCACCCCTCCTGTTTCTGCCTTCAGGAACTATGGATGGAGACAGGCCACTTCCTGTTCCTAGATGATATATAGCTTTCAACTCGCCATCTCTTGTAGACCGTGGTTCTCGAGGTGGCTATGCTATTCTGTGCCGCACAGATATTCCACTCATTGATTTTTATGTACAGTCCTCCCTACAGGTTGTAGCCGGTCAGTTATACCTGGAAAGGACTTACATAATCTGTTGCCTTTACTTATCACCCTCTTTACATGTCTCACATGCCGATTTTGCTCACCTTATACGTTAGTTTCCTAGGCCACTTGTTCTCCTTGGTGACATAATGGGGCATCATGCTTTGTGGGGCGAAACTCTGTGTAATTCCCTTGGTGATCTGGCATCTTCCATTCAGAATCTGGACTTGGTTCTTCTGACTACTGACAAGCCGAAGCATTTTTATTAACAAAATGATAATTTTTCTTTCATAAACCTTACATTGGTCTCCCCTGATAGTTCATTGGACTTTTCAGACTTTACCTGACTTGCATGGTAGTGATCATTACCCTGTTGTGATTAAGTCATGCAAATCTGTGCCGGTGGACCTTCTCCCTCGCGAGTGCTTGGGTAAGTCTGATTGGGCAGTTTGCAGAACACTGTAATTCTGACTTTCAATGTTAATGATGCAAAACAGTATTTTTTACATTTACTGTATATCAGGTTAGTTTTTCTGCTGTTCCACGAACGTCTGGAAAGTTTTGCCGGAGACCTATGGTTTGGTGGAATGAGGTGTGTGCTTTGGGCAAAAGTGTGCACAGTGCTGCTAGTAGGAGATATGGGAAAAATAGAAATGTGTGTGTTTTTTTCTTTTTAAATTCTGTTTAAGAAAGTTCGTTATCGCAGTGTTCTGGAAAACTCACGTCGCACCTCATGCAGAACCTATGTCTGATGTGTCTCGTCGTCGACTCCTTTACAACTGATTTGGAAGAAGGTGAGGAAAATAATGAGCAAGTATTCACTTTCTCCTTCCCTGGTACTTGAACCCCAGGGGTCTTCTGTATCCAGCGCCTCTGAGGTAGCTTCAGCCCTGGCAGTCACTTTTATAATGTTTCCATATTACTGTAGATCCCTCCATGCCATTTAGCTTCTTTTGCCATCAACAGGAGAGGTTAGGTATTTCCTTTTTATCTATCGGAGGAGAACCTTATAATACAACATGCTTTCTCCACGAACTGTGTGCTGCTCCCAAACGGTGTAGTGACTCTGCCATAATTCACCATTGGCCATACGATTCTCTATTTTT
>NW_027644079.1:0-21064 GCF_032717465.1 Coenobita brevimanus
TGATTTTATCTGGAGCAAATATGAAGTTGCAATGATGAGAGATGTCGTGATTCTTTATGACAGCCATTTCACAAGGGACTGTTTCAGCAGGCTGAAACGTGAAGACTTACGAATGACATGTGAAATGCATGCAATGATGTGCGACATTTATGTTCATCTGTTGCTTCACTAGCGAAAGTGACAACATCCTGTTTCGTGGAGACCATGATGACTTCTGTTTTGACGATGATGGTGACTAATGAGCCATCTTTCTTTGAAAGGAAAAGGGTATAATTGATGGTCTGTGAAAAAAATCATGTTATGAATGGTACATGAACTACTCTTGATGTTGATATGAGTGTTGCTTCTAGATATGGATAATATAATAACAGCTTTCCTCAATCAAGGCTTCAGACCATACAGTACTTATGCATGCCTTAACTGATTATTTGACGGGGATTGTGAATGAGGAGTAAGTTAATGGTAATCATTCCCGTTTCCATAATTAGCAATTCCTTTCAAGAAAGACAGGTCTCTCGAATTGTCTGACTAAAGAATTATGTCAATATGCCCCATGATCACTGAGAAGTGTTTGAAAAGTGTGTTTTTTCGTTCTAGTGCATTTACTTTCTCATCAGTTTCTTGAGTTGATTTCTCTTCCTGAGGTTCTTTACAATTGTCATCATTACAATATTCTGGGTATAAGCTAGCTATGCTGATACATGAAAATTTGTGTAATCTTATTGAACTTGTTATAATTATATTTCCACAAGATCATTTTATGTAGCCAGTCCAAAAATGTTACCTTGAATTGCTCCACGGATATCAAACAAGCCACGTTTGTTAGGTGTATTTGCGATGTTGTTTGTTTCTAAGTGTGTCACTCCCACCCTGGATCATAGTGAGTATTAGCCTGTTCTAGCTTCCAGTCGGCTAGTAATTACTTCAGACACCTCTTGTGTGGGATGATCATGTGAGGAAAGACATCTTAATACTGATTCTAGAATACTAAGTGGTCCTGATAACTACTGCAACATGGCCGGTAGGTCTTTCAGTACATCCAAACTAATTTCGGTACTCATTATGTCTTGCACAATAGTTGTCGAAGCGGTTGGTGCATTCAGCACCCTTGTCTCATTACATGTTGAGGAAGTAAGTGATGTGTTCCTCTTGATATCACCAAGAACATCATGATCCATGGAATAATTCGCCTAATCTTACCTGCCCAGAGAATAACTATATTAGATAGCTTATTCACTGCTATTAGCAAGTCATGCTATGGTTGATGAGAGTGATGATGAACATCTCCGTTACCTCGACGTGTTTAACAGATTACCAATAAAAGGAGTCTGCATCATTTTCTAGGTCCTGTAAATACCTTGTTATTGTGAAAGCTGTATTGGTTGCTCCTATGTTTGTCTGTTTGGTATGCGACTGCAATTTACTCCATTATGTGTTAATTTTTTTCTGGTTTCTATTCATCATATGTACTAGGTTTCTCGGTCGTATCGAATGTTATATAATAGCGAACTAAATTTCTTGAGACTCTTTAAGTGATTAATATCAATATTTTTCTCTTCGTCACTTGTCAGTGACTTAACACTACATTATTGGCTGTTCTCTGAATGACTCAGTATTGGCCTTCAAATTCCTTTAACAGTTATTGCCTCTAACATGAATCCCATAAACAGTATCACCTATGTTGACATTTTATTCTTTTGCCTTCTTATTAAATGATACCGTCATCTCTTCCTTCGACACTGTTAATTGTTTCTTCAGTTTTGTGTGTATTTCTTGAAATTCACATAAACAAAGTTTAGGATAATCATCATAATTGTATATATAGACATTTCTTTGCCTTTCCATATCTCGTATGGGAAACGTTTGTCTGTCCCGTGTTTCTCTTATAGAATTGTTAACTACACAGTTAATTGATGTTTCCACACTGGGAGTCCAAGAATGCCAGTTTGCATAATTCTTGTTGAGAATGTGATGTACTACATGTATTTAAAAAGTTTTCGGGTCTATTCTTAACAAAAAAACAATTAAAGACATCTTTCCTGTCACAACCTTCTTTGTGATCGCCAGTAGTCTATGAATTCCTCCAGGGATGCTCCACTGGCGATCCTCTCACCTGCCTTTCAGACTCCTGGTCATTCTTCTTTCGGGATTTGGCGAAAGCTTTGTCATTGCACTTGACATCTCAAAGGCTTTCGGTCAAGTCTAACATAAGTCTTTAATTTCGAAACTGCCCTCATCTCGAGCTTCCTTTCTGGTCGTTCTATAGCTGCTGTTGTAGACGGCCATCATTCTTCTCGCGGAGCTATCAATAATGGCTTTCCTCCGGGATCTGTCCTTTTACCAACTCTCTTCCTTTTTTTTCACCAATGACCTTCTAAGGTGTACATATAACCCTATCCTGTCGTATGCTGACGACTCCATCCTTCAGCTTTTCATTTGTTTCCTGCAGTGTCCATCCCAGCAGTTGCTTAAAAAAAAAAAAAAAAAAAAAAGAGGCTATGGCACACCTAATGTCTGACTTGGCTCATATCTCTGCTGGGGTAAAAGTAATATTGTTGTTATTAATGCATAAAAAACTCAGTTCTTACATCCGTCAACCCGACAACATCTTCCACAGAATTACCCTCTAATTCTTAATAATATCCAGCTTAATCCTGCATCATTATTAAATAAACTTGCGGTTTCACTCTCTCGGGATTTGTCCTGGAAAGAACATACTATATACCTCTCTTGTATAATCTGCTTCCAAGAGATTATGTGTGCTAAGTCGACTCCGTGCCTTCTTTACCCTTGCACAGTTGTTGACTTTATACACGAGTTTTATTCACCTTTGTGTAGAGTACACCTCTCATGTGTGGGGAGGCTCCCCCACATACAGTTCCTCTCATCAAGGTGTGAGTCAAATGCTTTTCTTTTCATTAACTCTCCTCCTTACACTGGCTTCCTTCAACCTCTGTCTCTTCACTGCACTGTTGCATCTTTATCTCTTTTCTATCACTACTTCAATGGCCACTGCTTCTCTGAACTGTCTGCTTGTATCCTCACACCACTATGATGGGTGTGTAACATCTGTCCAGCAAAATACTCTCATCCCTTTTCTCTCCAGCTCTCTAATGCAAGAGTTAACCGTTAATCCCACTTCTTTATATATGCAACAGGTTAACTCTGCAACTGTCTTCCTCTGTCTGTATTTCCTACTACCTATGATCTCCAGTCTTTTAAACACAGTGTGTCCAGCCATCTCGTATGTACCGATCTTGAACTGGCTCTCTGTTACATTTTTTTTCTTGGAAGGAACAATTTGTGGGCTCCAGGCCTTTGGTTCCTTTTTCCTTGTATAAAAAATTATTCTTTGTTATTCTGTCTCTCCACTAATTCATTGGAAGCTGGCTGATATGGTAAGATATTAGCCCTTCGTGGGCCAGAGGTTAACAAGTTACACAGAAGGCCGATGGGGTCCCGGTGGACCCCTAGCCTTCATGGTGTATTTCTGCCATATTCATAAAGTTATATCTACTAAACATTGTACATATGTTGCCCAGGACACGGCACGTGGAACCAACCCACCAAGTGTCCCTTTTCGTTTTCGTTTTTCTTTATTGTCATTTTAACAGATTTTTTTTAATTACAATTTTATTAAAGTTTGAGTGTGGAAGCACTGATTCTACACTTATTTTAATGTCTGATTGTCAGTATTCTTGGAACAGGTTCTTTAAATTATAAGTTCATGAGTAAAATAAATTAGCATGATCATAAAATAAGTGTCTCTATAATATTCAAATATGGTACAACAATTTCTTGTTTTATCCTCTTGATGAGCATCTCCTGTATTTCTACCACCACTTGCATTTTCAGAATTATCATCAGCACTCACACGAGACTCAATACTACTACACTAATTTCACTGTCTGATCATTCAAGCACTT
This sequence comes from Coenobita brevimanus, assembly GCF_032717465.1. Classification (NCBI taxonomy): domain Eukaryota; kingdom Metazoa; phylum Arthropoda; class Malacostraca; order Decapoda; family Coenobitidae; genus Coenobita; species Coenobita brevimanus. Next base: position 3,927 of record NW_027644079.1, read on the forward strand.
CATAATCATCAGTGTCGGATACAGATAAATCACCATCTGAATAATTTTTTTCTTCTTGGTCACCTTCTGCCACCGCCATTGAGGCATAAAACTTTGCTACTGGTATTGACATTGTCCTAATGTTTATAATCTGAAATATCTGGAAAAAAAAAAAAAAAAAACAGGTATATAAAAATTAGTCACACGAAAGGCCAGCTGGGGTCCTTGCGGACCCCACTGACATTTATTGCAATGTCACTCCTAAATCGTGCAAGATTTTTTGCTCAAATTTTATGAGAATATAAAATAACCATCTACAATAAAAGTCGTGAGAGGCCAGGCTGTGAAAGTAAAAAATGGCTTAATGGCAACATTAAACATGCTGGAGTCTGCAGGGACCCCATTTGCCCACGAAGGGTTAGTTATTTTATGCTGTATTGCTTGCATTATTCTTGCAAAATTTCAGAGTTGAATTCAACATTATTGTCACTCATTAGCTCCTTTGGTGTGGTGAACATACAGATAACACTACCAATGATTGCTCGCGTTACTGTTTCTGCTGTTCTATCCTTAATTAGAACCAAAATCACATATCTTGAGAATTTATCACTAGCAACAAAAAGATATTGATGGTGATTGGTAGACAGGGGAAGCTTAAGATAGCTGCGGCAACGTCCCATGGTTGGTTAGGCACCGGATATTTTCCTGTAGGTACAGGTGTGAACCTATAACCTTATTGTCTCGCATATGACTCATCTGTCAATATGATTGTGTATATTTTTGGGTAACGATGGCCAATAATTCAACATCCGGGCCTGCCTTACTGTCCCATCTTTGCCAGGTAATAGTAAATGTGTAAACTGATTGCTGAGAAGGCGTTATTTTGTGACCCAGTATTATGTAAGACATAACAATGGCATGGTACAATGTTGAGAGTGATTTCTTGATTAACTTTGCATTAATCAACAACAGCCTGGATAGTTTTGTTTAGGTATAAAGAAAACTGGTGCATTCCATGAGGACGCTGAAGGTTCAATGATATCCAAGCTTAAAATTTCATCTACATATAGTTTCGCCAAAACACGTTGGGAATGTTTAACCCTATAAGATGGCACGTAAATAGGTTGTGTATCATGTATCACGTTAATATGGTGTTGTATCAAGTTAGTACAGCCTAATTTATCACCAGGTAATACAACAGTCTGTTGATATTTCTATAGTAAATTCATTAGATCATTGTCTACATTAGAATACTCTGAGCAAATAAAATGCTTTTTTATGCACTCTCTGCCGGACGAGTTTACTTGGCTTCATGCTCTACATACTGTCACTCCACATATAGGAGCTAAGCAAGTCTCTGAGTTGCATATAAACGTTCCTTTCTTGATCTTCACATATCCATTCATGGTGTTTGCTAAAAAGACATTAGTCTCACCTTTGTCATTTACCCGACATAAGGCGCTTTTCATCAAAAGGCCGTTTATTCTGATAGCCTCTTCTAATAAAATGACATTACAATTTCATAATTGAATCTTTGTTGCTTTCATATAAGATCTTCATGGTATATCTATATCATACTTAATGCTAGCTGGGTTAATGAGTGAGTCATGGTTGAGCTGTGAGTCAGGTGTATGACTTGACCTTAATTGAAACATAGAAGAGGTAGTGATTAAGGGCTGGTCTAGGCACCTATTTTCTAGAGGATATTGTAAATCAGACTCTACTATTTTTTGTTTTGTATTTAATTGCTCTTGTAACTTAAGATTTTCTATAATTGTAGGGTGTAGTGTCTGCAGATGAAATTTCCTCTACGACCTCTTTATCGAAGCTAATTCCATTGTAATATGGCATTAACATTGTATTTTGTGTTCTCATTTTATTTAAGCCAAGAAGTATATTTCCTCTAATTGATACTTTTTCTACTACAAAGAAGATACTGGGAATGATTTGGTGGTCCCTGTGAATTTGATGTCTAACTCTATCTATCTATCTATTGCCAGACGCCTTAATCCCACAAGGGGTGGCCACAAACAAATCACCTCCATGTCGCCCTGTCCTCTGCCATTTCCCTGTCCTCCTCTCAGCTCACACCCCTCTCTCTCATGTACCTCTCCACTCCATCCCTTCATCTCATCATACTAATTACTGGTATTTCATTACCGTCCACAGTATATAAATAAAAGTCAGAATTTTCCAAAAATGTCACTTTCCTTCTATTTCTAAAAATTCATTCTAACTCATCTTGTGTTATTAAATCACAGGTGACCATGAATCCAAGAATAATTAAATCTCGTCATCTTCACAGACAGCAGAAACCAAAATTATTTAATTTCCAAAAATAATTTTTATGTTTATTCTGGCATAATTTGGATGCTTTATGTATTTTCTTTTGTGCTGGTACGATCTTCCCCCAACTTGTAGAGAGATGCTAATTTCTCTACTGTTTCAGGGGCTGAGGCCCAGAGACGAACAGTATTGTGTAGCATGGAATAGGGTTCAAACCCTTTTGCTTTGTCTCTGTCCTCTTTACTTTTGATGTAACATTCTGATTTAGTGTGACCTGGATTTGCACAATAACAGTGTATCCCTCGAATTCGACCTTAGAAGGGATTTACCATTTTTTAGTTTTTCTGCCGGCCAATGTCTGCTTAGACTACAGCCAATTTTTGTACCAGCCTGTTGCCCAGTGTGTGGGAACGAGCCCTTGAGCTCACTTGACTGTTTGTTTGTTTGTACTCTGATGGGGATTGTCTTTGGTCCATTGCCTGGACTTGATTTATTTATCCCTGCAACAATCTCTGGTAATTTCATCCCAGTCATATTGCCGTGTGATGTGTCAATCACATCGGCTTTGCTGTAGTTTAATTCCACCTCATAAATGAAATCTAGTAAGCCCATCCTTGAATTGTAAGTGTTTGTTTTTTGCAATATTTTGGCCTCTGACAGTTTACATAGAGCAGCTATATAATCAGTAATGTCAACGATAAGCATTGGTCGCACATTACCATCATCTGTAACCCAAGCTAACATGGTCCTCTTAATTCTTTGGTGTTTATGGGTGAGGTGCAAATTTTATGCACTCGGTACCATTTGACGCAGGCTGCGTCTGCTCACATTTCAACCATTTGTGCAGTGTGGTGCGGTGAGGATCTGTCCGTTCTCCCATTGGGGCTAAGATGCGAATGAATGTGTTTGAATGGATGAGTAAATGGGGAGTGTGTCGTCCTGTCTCGGCTACCTCCCTTTCCTTGGGGGAAGCAGCCTAGGTATATAGATAGATAGATAGTTACCATTCGAGCGCCGGTTGCATTGAACGAAATGGCCCCTGAATTTATGGTTATGGAATGGTTTCTGGGTGAGAGCAAATAATTACTTGCACCTCGTGTATCCCTCCGCCTTGCTCAACCCACTCCGCACCCAGCATCTCCCCACTGCCCCAGTCAATGTCCTATGAGCCTTGCTCGAGTGTAAAATAATTTCCTTTTTGTGTACCATAAAATCGGCCCTAACTGACCTACAATAATTATTCATACACCAAAATGTAGCCAAATAAATTCCCTATAACTTTTTCTCAGTAACATCTACAATAAAAATATTTCTATGAGAAAAACTGAAATCATTGAAAAAAAAAATAAAAAGGCCTAATTTACATTCGTTTGATCTTTTTTTTACAACACCATAAGCAAGTACATCTATTCAGGATTACAATGAAAAAAAAATACAAATATCGAAGCATAAATAAGGGTGTGAGAAAAAATTGTTTATGAACAATTGAGTGCGCAGGAATAGTACAATGACATGGGGGGGGGGTCTCTCAGTATGTGGCTTTTGGCACCGAGGCCTGTTTCCTGAGTACTCGCTCGCAGTAGGACGCAACTTGTGTCGAACAATAACATAAGGGTAAATAATGGAAACATCTGTTGTTACTCCACTCAAGTCTGAACTGGAGTGTGTTTGACTTAGTAGGTCCACACTTTTATGTAACTCTGGGGCTATACAACCTACAAAATTCTTGCCTCCAGAGAACTTCCTGAGGAATTCTGTTTAAAACTCCCCATATGTTATAGCTCGCAAGAGTTTGTCAGATCTGATCACATTGCCAGCTGGGCAATGCTCCTGATTTATTCTGGCAGAAAACAGCTATCTTTTCCTTCTCATTTGTGATGTTTTTCCTAACGAAATATTGTTGACATTCATCTATCACTGTCCGAATATTGTTTCTGAAATCTTTCTCAGTACCTGACAATTTTGAGATATTTATCTTAATAGTACACATATACTAGCACTGGATTAGTAGATAAATTTTGTGGAGAAGGTACTACACTGCTGCTTGTTTCATACTGATTAGCCATCTTTACTGGATTTTCCTCGCAGTTGTCATTTATAGGTACTTCATATGTTTTTCCTCACCTGAGTATGATTTAAGTTGTCACTCTAATTATAAGTGTGTGGTAAATTTCTGTAAATTTCACTGTCTACATCGATAACAATGACCAGTAATCATCATTATTTACCTCAGTGTAAATTGCATCTGTTTGCTGTTCTTTATCTTCTCTATCTGGTGTGTTTTTTGTTTCTTGAGTTTGGCTTTATGTTTGTCCTTTTGTCTCTGTGCTTGGTTATTTGTGTTTTGGTGATCGTTTTCTAATACTTGTGTAAGGCTATTTGGTATTGCTAATGTTGTTTCTTCTCTCATTAATTTTCGTGGGCTTGAAAACATAATTTTTTCTACTCGCTAAATCCCATGTCACATTTCTCTTTATTGCTCAAAAAAATTAATGAATGTAGTTTTGAAACATGTAAATTGTCACTGTAGATTGTGTATTTTTTTCTCAGTCTTCAGTTGATAATATTTAAGTGAATGATGAATATCTATATTTATCAATCTATATCTATCTATCTATACAGTATCTATCTATCCATGCATCTATCTATCCGTCTATCTATCTGTATATATACATATGATTGTTTACTTTGTTAATGCAATAACTTGATTATACTATTGAAAAAATGTTTTGATAGTAGTATATTATAGGTAGTTATATATGCATAAGCTAGCTATGTATGAAAATGAAAAAGAGCTGAAAAAAAAATTATACAACCCTGGACAGAATTAAAATTCAGCTGACTAAAGTGTAGTGAAGACAGGTGATAGAGGTAGTGATGGTATGAGGTGGGGCTGAAGGGAGTTGTTGATGTTCAAGATTGTCGACCCAACCCAAACTTAAGCATTGCTCTGTCATCGCTGCCTTTCTTCGTGGTGTTGTTGGAGTTGGTGGTGGTGGGCAAGAATGGTGGGGATTGCGGTGGAGGGTGGTCGATTGATGTGCTGTGCTGTTCGTAGCAAATGATGACATTGCTGCAAGTCGCTACTTCCCACACGCCAAGACAATTCATTTATTCTTAATTGTTTTCCTTCCTCATTTTCTTTTCGGTCCTTTCTTGTTATGATTTACTTCTTGATCGCTGGAGATTGCCGCTACGCGTAGGTGCTTATAGAAGATTGTAGAGTTGTAGACTTGTTACTTGTAATCTGCTGATACTTGTGGTAGTTGCTTTAATTCTTGTATATCGTAGAGATGCAGCATAGGTGAGTAGTTTTGAGTGATGATTGTTGCTTGTAGAGTTGTTTCACCACTTCACAGCTATTGTTTACCGCTCTATACCATTGTAATCATATTGTATTTTTCTTCTTTTCTTGTTTCAATCTTCTTTTTTTATTCACTGCTTTTTTACCTCCTGCCACCATTGTCGATAGACGTAGCCGAGGTGTTAATTAGATAGTGAGAGATCGTATGTGCATCGTTGATGTATCGTAGAATGCTGCAGTTATCAGTGTTTATAGTGCTGCCCTTGTAGATAATCGTTGCACAGGAAGTGGAGCTTAACATGGGAAGGTGATGATACAAACGTGAGGCACTGAAAAACTTGTTGCAGGGCAGGTGCCGCTCTGTCTTAGGTTGGTGAAGTGAGTTATAGGCTCTCTTGGGTTACGGAGTTTGTTGTACAGTTATATCGAAATGTGACTGACAGCATAACGTACATGCTGGTAAACCTCCTGGCTGACCCTGTCTCCTGCTTTCTGCCCTCAGTCCTTCTCTCGGGCTCTCTCACCGTGCCCTCCGAAATCTATGAATATACAGTGTTCGTTGGGGATGTAGTGTCTGGTTGATTTCCATGTGTAGTTTCCATGACGTCAGATAACTGGATGAAGCTGATTAATTTGCTCGTATCATGATGTTCTTGTATTGTTTGAATTGAAAGAGATTGTTTGAGATACATTACACTCTGTAACAAACTTAAACCAATTTTTTGTTTATGTTGATTTTTACGCTACTTCTGATCAATGGCAATGAGTAGATTCTGAATATGCTATTTGTTTCTGTGTAAATCTAGAGTTACAGGAATTATGCAACAACATATGTATCGTACAAGGACAGGAACCGCAACTTGTTACCATTTCGAGAATGTTGAGAATGCCAAAGCATTTATATATTTCCGGCTGCATATTATGAATATAACTAGAAATGAGCAAACAGTAATAGCACACGGAATGCAGGGCACAGGGTATCTAGAAATGCACTTTTGATCCTGGCTTTCTTCTGTAGCTGTGATGACAACTGCACAACAATCCTAAAACGTAATTAACAATCCCCAAACGTAATCGCCCATCATCACCTCGTTCCACCTGCCCTAATATCTGGTGTCCATCAGAAGAATGTCCTGGTGGAATAGTTCTTCATGCTCCTCGATGACTGCACCTAAGTTGGTTTTGAAGAAATCAGGGTGGGAATCCAGACAGTGCAATTTGATTAACAGTCTGCATCCAAGCCGGTGGAATGAGCTGATCAGGTCATTGATGAGCTGTGCAGAATCTGGTCTCCTCTGGTTGCCAAGAAAACTCCACAACCCCTCTGAAATCATTCGAAGCGCGCCCTTCATCATTGGTCATTTAACCCTGGATTTCATGACTTGCAAGCATTCTTCAAACTTGCAGCCTGGTGAATAAACCAGCCATCACTTTTGCGAAGCTCAACTTGGGAAACATTGATTGGATATGCAGAAATGCATCGTCATCCTAGTCGATGGCTTTCACGAATTGTTTCACAAGCCCAAGTTTTATGTGTAGCGGCAGTAGCAATACCTTCTCTCTGGAGACCAGTGGAGCACTCAGAACATTGCACGAGCTTGGATTGAGACTCTCTGAAAGGCCAGTCTTTTCTCACGAAATGGTCTGCATTGCTCCGGCAGTCCCACAGGCATAAAAAAAACAATAGTAATTCGTGTAACCTCCTTGTATTCCAAGTAGGAATGATATGATTTTTAAATCCCCACAAACGTCCCACTTGTGATCTGAGTACTTGATCTTTGTCAGACAGTTCTTCATATTCTCAGCCTTCTTTCGTTTCCACAGAATGTGCCTATTCACTTAGACATAATGCCAGCAGCTCAGCACTGGACTTGGTGAGTCCTAAATCTCGGACCAAGTCATCGAGTTCTTGCTGACTGGGAAAGTGTGGAGTGTTTCCAGAACATTCTCCAACATATGATTCATCATCACTTTCCCCTCCGTCATTGATGATCTCCTCATGGTCAGAGACAACTTCTAGAGGGACAGGAATAGCAAGCTCATCGTTATGAGGCACCGGAGAGGTTGAGGAAGGCAAATTTGGATATACAGTTTTCTTTCTACTCTTAATGTTCTTTGCATCACTTATATCAATCATGCAAAGTAACCATTATCATGATGATTCAAAGGCTCTTGCCACACTTTCAGAACTGCGAAAGGCATCTTCTATCTTGCTTCTCGTAGCCAAGCTTCAAGCGCAGAGCAACAGCTACCACATGTGTAATGCAGAGCACAATCCTTATCTTGACCGCCCATTGCCATGCCAAAATATATTTTCCTCATACGTAACAAAATGTATCAGCTGACTTCTTGCAAGAACGTTTACTGGTCATTCTCATCAATAGAAACACCTTTATTAACAGCTCAGAAACAAATTGACCAGCTAAACTAGCAACGTGAGACTAGCTCATTGAATGGACTGACGCGATCCGTGTTGCATACGCAATAATGGTCATATCAGCAACATCTGCATGGATGCAGATGGTGTGTGTGTGTGTGTGTGTGTGTGTGTGTGTGTGTGTGTGTGTGTGTGTGTGTGTGTGATGTGGTAAGCGATACGTCAGCCATTACATCAGTGTGCGGTAATTAGACTGGAAATAAATAATTGCCAATTGTTGACAAAAACCTAGAGATAGACAAACAAACCATACACCTTTGGAATCAGCTTGGAAAACTGAGTCCAAGACCAACAAGCTGAATAAGCAAATTCCTTTGTTACGCAGTGTTATGTGTTATGATATTCTTGATGGTCTGGGGCAACAGGATTGTTGATATACCTCGTGTGGAATGACATTCCTGGTGAGAGGCTGTGTATGTCTCCAGCAGACACTACATACTGCATGTTGTGATATAAGATATATACTAGTGCCTATAATTATTATATATCTATAACTATGACATATCAATGCTTAAACCCATACTCTGTTTCCTTTAACAGTATGAGGTAAGTATGATTCACGAAGAAAGTAAAGCAAAATAACATAACGAAGAATGGCTGTCAACTTCACGGGGGTCATAAAAGCAGATGTTTCACTTAATCGAATTCCTAATCTTCCTCTCAAAATCGATGCAACATCGGAAGTTACATCCATGTCCCCCCAAACCCTGGCAGGGTGAACATTGTCAAGGGGAAACAAACATTATTCAAGAATCTGACCAGCCAAAAAAGCAAACTCAGGTTGGTCCAGTTTCCCTCCGGATGTGCTAACCAGTGCACACCCAGCTGCCCTAAATTAGAGACAGAAAGGCAGGGTAATCCATATATAATCCTCCATTTCCACTCTGTTGGGAGATTTCTCATGTGTTGTGGGGACGGCTCAGTGATATCTTTACTTACCCTGCATCAGTAATTCATTTCCCAATCCCACTGCCACAACCACGCCCTCACCAGCCGACTGAGTCGTCATCGCAACACACAAGATACTGCCACGTGAGTTTTAGTGAAGTGCTATTCATGGGCCACCCTGTACACAGACAGTGGACAACAGACAGACAGAAAAAGAGAGGCCACTGGCAGTACAGGTTTCAGAAGGCATAATTACTGGGAAAGTTAGGTTAGGTTATTTTAGGTTTGGTTAGTTTTGGTTAAGTTAGGAGTTTTAGTTAGGTTGTTAGGTCATTTTGGGCTTGGTTAAGTTAAGAAATTTAGCTGAGATTCGGTTAGGTTGGGATAGTTTCGGTTAGGTTAGGTTAGGCTATTTTAGGCTTGGTTAGGTTAATTTTAGACAGGTCAGGAAAGGTTAGGTCAGGTCAGGACATTTTTGGTTAGATGAAGCATCGTGCCCGCTCCTCCCTGTGTTGTGTCTTATGCGTACTGATACAAAGAGATCACTGAGCACTGGCGAGTCCTGAGAACATGACATCTATATCTAATAAATCTTACACTCAGCTTTCTATACATGTAGCCATGTGACCACAACATTCCCAAGGACATTCACGGCCCTATCGTTTACATTTCAGGCAGGGGATGTCTTTCTCGGCTTATTCTTGCCATTTCATGAAGATTTTATTCAGATTAGGTTGACGTTTTTGAACCAGAAGACCTAAATATAACCTTAATGAAGAGCTTCAGTATGAGAAACCCACATGAGTGTAATAAAAGACTCGCAGCAGGAAGAATAGCCCCCAAAATAGGTCAATCGGTTCAGAGGGGTTAAAACTATATACGAAGATTGAAACAAATTTCCAGTAATTGACAGCTATTTATGGAACACTGTAACCGCTAGATGCAGTTAACCTGTACTGCACATTACAGAGTGCATTCAGCATCAACACAGAATGTTTAGACACTGTATCATTAATGTGTGGGTCAGAAATTTTTGTCCAAAACTGAACACTTGCTCACAGTGTCATCGTCAAATTTAATAACACAGTAGGAGTCATGGCTTCCTTGTATTTAGGTTCTCATGTTTATTTTGAATTACATGTCTTCAGTATTCTATACATAACTCAGAAGTTTTATCACACACACACACACACACACACACACACACTCACACACACACACAGGCGCCCACGCGTGCTCTCACAATAATTTTTATAACAGCCTTAGTCAATGAGGGAAATAATACACACAAGAGCATTGCAATAGAATTATATTTGATTAAGCACAAAGGGACCTTCCAAGCAAAGCAACAGAAGAATGCAGCAGCCACACACACAAATTCAAGGTGATAATCGACAGACCATTATATTTTACCTTATCTGTGTCCTTGGCCAGAAATTTATCATGGTTTTAGTTCATTTATGCTTCATTGTAAGCTCGAATTTTTTTACTTGGTTCTTGTTAATATCTAAGCGGTTTGGTTAATATTAGAGAAATATTTGTAGTGAAGGGATTGTAAACAGTCTTCTTCATCCCATTCCAGTCTTATTTCTATCCTACAATTGAATAAAATTGTATAAAAGTAGAGAAAATAAGTTTGGAAATATAGAACGCCATTAGACTGAGGGACGTGATCAGTTAGTTCTGGCTGAGACGTAACACAGAGAAGCAGATGAAGAATTAACAGATTTGTGAAGTGTTTGCAGGGATTCTTCATCCTTATCCTCATTTTCCTCCTCCTCCTCCTCCTCATCATCATCATCATCATCATCATCATCACATTGTTATTATTATTATTATTATTATTATTATTATTATTACTATTATTATTATTATTATTATTATTATTATTATTATTACTATTATTGTTGTTGTTGTTTTTGTTCTTGTTGTTATTATTCAACCTCCATTCTTTCCTCCATATCAGTCGCTAAACATACAGCTAATTCTGGCAAATCATCATTATCATTATCACCCTCACTCTTTCCTTCCGTCGTAAGGAAAGGGTGGGCTAAGATCTAATAATAAGCAAAGAGGAAGCACGCAAGTAAGAAAATTACTTAATTCAATATACTTAGAGAAGAAACAAAAAGTTGGTTATAATAATAAAGAATTGTATATACCTAACAACTGTCCTATTGCCTTACCCACTTCACAAAAGAAAGGTCATCCATATTTCCTCTTACTCTTTCCACACGATTTTATATCCTTTTTGGAGAGACTGTTCAACGGAAGGAGAGTTAGATCTTAGTTTTCTCTAATTCCTTCTTTAAGACACGTCCTTCCCACAATAATTAAAATCGTCCGGAGATGTCAAGAATAATATATGACCTAGCGGTAGTGAAGGGGAAGGGGTGGATGTGCAGGGGACTATGTTGAATCCAACTGAAGGTCTCCCAGGAAGAGACGATTTTCAGCACCTCGTATCCGGATGTACTGTGTGTGTGTTTGTGTGTGTGTGTGTGTGTGTGTGTGTGTGTGTGTGTGTATAATTCACCGGGTCGGTCAGGATCACTTGATGGTCGTGATCGTCAGCTTTTGCCCTCCCGGAAAGGAGCTGAGAGCTCATATAGTCCGATCTAAGGGCAAGGCTGTGACCTTCACACACGCACACACCCGTCCCCTTGCTCAAGGGGGACAGTAGCCACCCACTTCGTCAGTGAAACTTTTCGCAACCTGAGCGAGGCGCGAACTCCCGTCTACCAGATGGCAAGCGAGTGTGTGTGTGTGTGTGTGTGTGTGTGTGTGTGTGTGTGTGTGTGTGTGTGTGTGTGTGTATCCTAGCCACCTTCAAACAATCACCTCAGCTCAGATTAAACCATTTCTTATGTCAGGGCTAAACATATACTCCATAAACCCCGTCACAACTAAGTCAACCTCAGCTGAATAAAATCGTCTGAAGGCAACGAGAATACACAGCAAAATACATCATCGGACTGAAGGTGTTACTCTTGTCCTTAATTATTCCAGTCCATTGATACAGGCTGTGAAACGATCCCACTGATCCTGGAAAAAAATGATAAAAAGTGTTTACCATAAATAATGTGGTTAATAATAAAACGTACACTGGGGCTGTATCTCTCATCCCTCAGCTAGAAAAGCCAAGCTGTGTATTGCCTGACACTTTGGGACTCTTGGCCTTGAAAGGAACAAGAATGGCTGAAGACGATCCTATGGAGATTTTTTCAAGAATTTATCTTCTTATTCACAACGAATCTTAAAGTATTTATTTAAAAATTTCAACTGAAGAATCTATCTGAATATGATCCAGATCACTAAAAAATGTCGCCTAGCATCCATAAAAAATGTCGCCTAGCATCCATAAAAAATGTCGCCTAGCATCCAGTTAGACACAGGGAAGATTGTTGGAGCCGCCCTGTGGACTCAAGTCTGGCCCAGTTCTCTCCTTGTTACAATGAGTGACTCAGAGACTAGTGCATTAGTAGGCTGGACTCCGCCACTAGACGGGTTTGGCAATTATCAGCAATACAGTACAGCTATAGGAGGGAGAGGGGGAGGAATTGTGCTAAATTTCTTGAGCTAATATCGAGAAAAAAAAAAATGGAGCAATTGGGCGCAATTCTCACCTGTTATTAGCCATGATGAACATATTTTCTTTTTAATGTAATGAACGTTTGTTTTTCAGCTTTGGTGCAATACGCAACCGTTAGGGAAATGAAAACATATGAAAATAAAATAAAAACCATAACGATACTTAAGACCAACGCCTGACACGTTGCTGTTCGAAAAATCCATTTTGAGGTCGCTAAGGCCGTCTAGACCTGGCAAGAAAAGCATATAATATACGTTATTAGACTGAAGTAATTAGGTTAGTATGTCTGGATGGGCATATTAGGTATATGGTCCTTAAGACATCACCATTAATATCTTCGGAATTATAAATGTTTCAATAAATGTCTTTTTCTTATACTTAGACGATATTTAGCAGGTTGGGAGATTTCCGCACTAAACGGGGTTAGATATACTGTAGCCTTAATAAATTCCATCACCACTAGAATCCTTTCACCATAACTTGGCCCAGATGTTGGTCCTTTTTCAGTTACTTCACGAAGGTCAGTGGCAGACAAAGACAATGCTATGGCTAGACATCCTCTCCATAGCACTTCTTCATGGCTAGCATCATATTCCGGTCATAATCGGTTGCTATAAGTCACTCCTCAAGCTGGAGAGGTGATAATTTTAGGCCAAGTTAATATAAAATGAGCATTGAGAAACCTGACAGAAGATTTTTTTCTTTTACTGAATGAGTTAAAATACTTTACGGTGAATTCGATGAAATATTCTCCAGTACAATGATTTTTTTTTTTTTTTAATACCTAAACAAAACTGATCCAGTTTAGGAAAGAGAATTAAAGTGACAGGATTAAATCACAGGTACAGTAAAACACAAATTGTACAGGTAGAGCTAATTTCAATAATGCTGCCCAGTTTGATGGTGACTGAATTCTTTGCAAACCTGAAAAAAAAAAAATTGTCTTGGGATGAAAAATGAAAATGTTATAGGGTAAAAAAAAAAAAAAAAGTCAAGGGGTTAAAAGATAAAATAGTTTTGGGATAAAAGTAACTGGGTAATAAAATAGTCATGGCGTAAAGAAAGAGTCATGGGGTAAAAAACAGTCACTGGGTAAGCATATAGTTATGGAGTTATGGTATAAAAAGATACTATTGGCATGGGATAAAAATGTACTCATTGGTAAAAGAATGTTGTTATGAGTGAAACAAATAAATTATTCAAGAGGTGGAAGAAAATAGTCATGGGATAAAAAAAAAAAAAAAAGACATAATAATCTAGGAGACATAATGTTGAATAAAAAGCGACAGTCCAGCAGAGACAGACAGAACCAAGAGGTATTACCCGGTCCAGTTTGTAGGCAACACATCTATACACAGCAAAGTTGTTCGTCATGGTAAAGCCTATGTTGGCGTCCTCGTCCAGACTGAAGCACCGTTCCTGCCATTCTGGTTAAGGAACATTACGGAACATTATCTGGGTGGTCTCCGAAGAGACCTGAGAGGTTGTAGAGGAGTGTGGAGGGAGATTGTGGTGGTGGTGGTGGTGGTGGATGGTGGCGATTGTGGATGGTGGTGGTGGTAGTGGTGGTGGTGGTAGTGGTGGTGGTGGTAGTGGTGGTGGTGGTGATGGTGGATGGTGGTGGTGGTAGTGGTGGTGGTGGTGGATGGTGGCGATGGTGGATAGTTGTGGTGGTAGTGGTGGTGGTGGATGGTGGCGATGGTGGATGGTGATGGTGGTAGTGGTGGTGGTGGTGGTGGTGGATGGTGGTAGTGGTAGTGGTGGTGGTGGTGGTGGATGGTGGCGATGGTGGATGGTGGTGGTGGTGGTAGTGGTGGTGGTGGTGGTGGATAGTGGTGATAGTGGATGATGGTGGTGGTAGGAGTGTTGATGGTTATTGGTGGTGGTGATAATTAGCGAGGGTGATGAAAGGTAGTGGTGGTGGTTATGAATTTGTGTAAGGTGGTGGAAGTTAGTGGTGAGGTTAGTGGTGGTGGAAGTTGGAGGTGGTGGAAAGTTGGAGGTGGTGGAAAGTTCGAGGTGGTGGAAGTTAGAGGTGGTAGAAGTTAGTGGTAGTGGAAGTTGAAAGTGGTGGACGTTAGTGGTGGGTGGTGGGTCTTAGACTGTTTAGGAAAGGTTGTGTGGGGAAGGTGGTGGTGACAGTGATGGAAGGGGAGATGGTGGTGGTGATAATGATGCAGGAGGAGATGGTACTGGTGACAGTGATGGAGGGGTAGATGATGTGCTGAAAGTGAGGGAGGGAGAGATAATGGTGATGAGAGTGATGGTAAGGGTGATTTTTATGGTGGTAGAGATGGAGGGGGAGATGGTTTTGGTGAGTGATGCAGCGGGAGATGGTGGTGGTGATTGACGTAGGGACTAGGGGGCGATGGTGGTGATGAGGGGAGGGGAGATAATGGTACAAGGTGGAGAAGAGAAGGTGGTGGTGATAGTGAAAGACAGCGAGATGGTGATGGTGATAGGGAGACTGGGGTGCTGAATGGAGAAGTGATGGTGGTGTGAGGGTGGGGGGAGGGAGAAGGTGAGGGGGTTGGTAAGAAACTGAGACATGTGGTGGAGTATTACTCGTACTGAGTGTTGGTGGTTGTGTGTTTGACGGGGGTCATGTAGAGGACACGGTGTTGATTGACGTGGAATGTAGATAGTAGTGCTGAAGTGCAACAACAGCAACAACAACAACAACAACAACAACAACAACAACAACAACAACAACAATTGTAATAATGGCAATAATCATTTTCATCATCATCATCATCATCATCATCATCATCATCATCATCACAATCATCATCCGGACCTCCTTTCCCACCCAAGGGCAGGGTGAGGAGTAGCAATGTCCAGACTGCCCAAAATTGCCCAGTCCAATGGGCCACGCTACCATTCATTCATCATTCAAGCCCCCGGAATCCTGGCTCTATCGGATACGCCAAAAACATTCACAACGTTCTGTAGCTTCACATAATTGTATCCGACAGAGTCAATCCAGACGCTACCACGTTAAAAAGGGGTGCCAAAAATCCCTGATCATGCACTTCTCACAAAATTCATCCAGCCAGCTCGATCTCCTGTCAGTTCCCTAGCCTCACCGACTTCCAAACCTCTCTTCCTCACACATTTATCCACCATATCTCTCCACCTTCTCCTTGGCCTACCTCGCCTCCTCCCTCCATCGAATTCGCCTAGATATACCTTCATCACCACTCTATTGTTATCCATTCTCTCCACATGACGATACCATCTCAGTACACTCTCTTCCGTTCTAGTGTACACCGACTTCCTCACTCCGCATCTTTCACGAATCACATTATTTCGTATCCTATCCACCCTCTGTACTCCACATACATTCCTCAGCAGTCCCATCTCCACTGCTCTTACACTTGACTTTTCATTTTCATGCCACACCATAGTCTCACATCCATGTGTTAAAGTTGGCACTAACACTCCTTCATGTAAGCCTCGTGCAGCTGCAACACTCAAGCCTCCGTTTCTTATCAAGGCCTTCATTGCACCAGCTACTTTTTCTTCCTTGTGTCACTCTACTTTCAACTTCTTTTGCACATTTTCCTCTCATTTCTATCACTGTACCCAGGTATTTGAACTCTCTCACCAGTTCCAGTCTCTCTCCTTTCACTGTTACATTGCACTGGGAGTCACCTTCTCTCTCAATAACCATCACTTTACTCTTTTCTACATTTACTTTCAAGGAACGACGCTTACAGACATCAGTAAAACTCTGCACTAGCCTACCAAGCTCTTGTCCGGTAATTGCAAGCAGTACTGCATCATCAGCATACAACAAATTTGAGATATTCCATCCATCACCATTCTTTACCAATGCCATCCGTCTCTCCATTACTCGTGTTTTCATTTCGCTCATCACTCCATCCATATATACACTGAACAACCATGGGGACATCACACAACCTTGTCGCACGCCCACACTGATCGTGAACCATTCACTTAGGTGCCCATTAACCCTGACACATGCGTCACTATCATCATAAAAACTCTTGACGGCTCCTAGCAGCTTACTCTCTACACCGTACATGCGCAAAACTTTCCACAATCCTTCTCTATCCACTTTGTCATATGCTTTTTCCAGATCCATAAATGCCATAAACACCTTATGGTCCTTCTCACAAGCCTTCTCTACTATCTGTCTCACTGCAAATATTTGGTCCACACATCCTCTGCCACTCCTAAAGCCACCCTGTTCATCACTCACAAGGACTTCTGATATCTCTCATACTTTCTCTATAATAATTCTTCCATATACCTTCCCTACCACACTGAATAAACTTATGCCATGATAATTCTTGCACTCACTTCGTTCACCTTTATTTTTGTACAGGGGTACAATCACAGCCTTTTTCCACTCTGCAGGCACAGTTTCACTCATCCATGCCTTCTTACATATCTCCAACAAGCACTTCATATCATTCTCTCCACTACATTTAAGCATCTCTGCATACACCTCATCAACCCCAGCCGCTTTCCCATTTTTCAGCTGCTTCACAGCACTCTTCACCTGTGCGAGTGTCACGTCTCCTGGCACTGCATTCCTTCTCTGGACACCCCCAAAACCAATCATGTTTACAGCTGCTCTGCTCTCTCTATCCCCATCAGGCTTTCAAAATATTTTATCAATCTGG